>NC_053492.1:371882500-372182500 GCF_905171775.1 Rana temporaria | reverse complement strand
GGCGTGCTGTGATAAAAGTCCCGCCCTCCTCTTAGACCAGGTCGTGTGATAGACGCAGTGTTCTGTCTATCACATGAGCTAGTCTAGGAGGAGGGTGGGACTACTTTCACAGCGCGCCCAAACTTTTCAGTGAGCTTCTGACACAGCGCAGGAGATCCTGATGTACACACTGACTGGTGAGACATCAATTTCAGGCGGCAGCACCCCCCCACAGGTGAGAGGCACTCCCCCCACTCAACAACTGCTGAACGGAAGAGAGCCGTCACATTCCGTGCACAGGAGAGAGACCCCCCCCCGCTCAACAACTTCAATCCGCCCCCCCCCCGCTCAACATCTTTAATGCGCACCCCCCCGCTCAACAACTATGACCCCCCCCGCTCAACATCTTCGATCCCCCCCAATTCTCGGCTCCAGGGGACCCCTTCACCACTCAAGTCCAGGGGCCCCCACCACCCCAAGTCCTGCCCTGGTGAGGGGGGCTTGCATTGCTGGTGAGGGGGGCTGTAATGATGGTGGGGGGGCTGCAATGAGGGCACAGTAAGGCGGCCTTGAAAGTGAGGCTGCAGTAAGAGCACGGTAAGGCTGCAAGCAATTATGGTAAGGCGGCAATGATGGGCACGGGTTGGGGGACTTTCAGTTTTTTTGGCGGGGGGGGCGGCACTGAAGGACCCGGCCCTCTAACGGTCTGAGGGACAGTGAACTGGCCCCCTGTTTAAAAAGTTTGAGGACCCCTGCTCTAGATGTACAAAGCTGGTAGAGACATACCCAAAAAGACTTGCAGCTGTAATTGCAGTGAAAGGTGGTTCTATAAAGTATTGACTCGGGGGGGGGGGGGCTGAATACAAATGCACATAACACTTTTCACATATTTATTTTTAATATTTTAAAAAACATTTATCATTTTTCTTTCGCTTCACAATTATTTGCTACTTTGTGTTGGTTTTATCACATTAAATCACAATAAAATGCATTTACATTTTTGGTTGTAACATGACAAAATGTGGAAAATTTCAAAGGATTATGAATACTTTTTCAAGGCACTGTATACTTCACCATTTTTATTATCCAATATCATTACTTCAGCTGGGAGCCACTACCACACTAATAAATACGTTGCATGGCCCAGTGACACAGTTTACCTCAAAGTTATTGAATATGTCCAGGTAATCATTTTTATAATCAGATGAGTATCAGTCCTCAAACTAATGTAGTTTACATTTACATGCAGTACAATTATGGATACAGTTACGTTTTAAAGATTAATGGTCTCTGCTTCTAGTCAATGTTTACTCTTTTTGGTCCTGTGAAGTAAAATTGTTCTTATGACAATACAGTAAAACCTTGGTTTGCGAGCATAATTCGTTCCAGAAACATTCTTTTAATCCAAAGCACTTGTATATCAAAGCATTTTTTTTACAGGGTATAAAAGAGAAGAGAGGCACCTCTAAGTGTAGCAATAAGTTGCTAAATGTTGTACCTTCATTAAATGTAACCATATTGCTGCACTTAGAGGCTCCTCTCTATTTTTTTTTTTTACTCAGTTGTGACATGACGCTACTTGTATATCAAGACATCGCTTGTATATCAAGGCAAAATGTATTAAAACATTTTGCTTGTCTTGCAAAATGCTCATACCAAGTTACTCTCAAATCAAGGTTTTACTGTATTTCCTTAAAGATTTCAAATTATGTAATATATTTTACCTTTGTCAGTCTTTTAGCTTTACAGATCTATTTATCAATGTTTACACCCAAGCTTCACACATATTAATGGTGTGATCTGAATAAGGAGAGGTGCAACAAGTCATTTTATTTTCAGCTCATGCGCAAGGTGTTCCTCAGATGTTTTAGTTCAGTCTCATTTTATTAAAACGTTATCAATATAGCTGAGTACAGAGTTTAAAGAGACAGGATACATATTATCATGACATACTGTACATAAGTAGACTTATCTCATTTTAGAAAAAACAGAACAGAAGCATTTACAAGACATCAACATTGTTTATTTAAAAAAATAGGCATTTAAGACAATTTTTATATTTTTGTATAATACAGCCTAATTTGCCTTCTGACCTCTTGAAGGAACAGGGCTGTTATATAGGAGTTGACATTATGAAGCTTATTTTGTGGTGAGGTTTAAAATGTTGACCTACCTAGGAGTTAAATTGACATCCACAGTAGATGGTCTATACCTTGCTAACTACATTCCTCTCCTAAACATGATAAAAATAGACCTAAAAAAGAATACAACAAGACCACTTTTGTGGTTAGGAAGGATACATTTCTTTAAGTTGGTTATCCTCCCTAAAATAACATAAATTTCACATGTTATTCATAGACATCCCACAGAGTTTTTTTAAGATTATTAAAATAATGCTGACAAAGTTCATATGGAATAATAAAAAGCCAAGAGTGAATTTTGCAACATTAACAAGAGAAAAAAAAATAGAGGAGTAGCTACATCGGATTTAAATAGATACTATAAGGACACGATTATTGCACGAATGATAGAATGGGGAAATAAAGAGAAAAAATGGGTTCCAATGGAAAACACTAAGTAAAATTGCACTTCATAAAAATATATGGATACCACGAAAGTATAGAGTATTGGATATGGACACGCATGAAATCACAAAAAATGTTTTCAAGATGTGGGACTTAATCTACAGGCAGAATAACTGGATTTATAATTCACCCTTAATTTCACTCACGGAAAACATTTTTATACCTCGGAAAGGGACTCGGCTGGGAAACAAAATGGGGGCATCACAAATAAAGGACATCATAGATCAGGGAAAGATAAAAACACTCAAGGATATAAAGGAAAAGAACAGGTGGGATATCAACGAATGGGACTATCTACAATTAAAACATCTTGTAAACTCAATACCCACACCCATAAGAGATGGAAAGAAGTTAACACCATTAGAAAAATGATGTACCATACAAACCCCTTTAAGGCACGTGATATCAAGAGTATACCGAATATTGAAAGAACTAGAGCTACAAGGAAAACCATATTTTATAGAGAAATGGGAAAAAGAAATAATAAACAAACTTGAGGACCAACAAGTAGAAAGAATTATAGCAGCCGTACATAACACCGCAACCGATATGAATACAATTGAAATTAATTACAAATGTATATTGAGATGGCATAGGACACCTGAAGTGATTCACAAATTTTGCAAAGACAAAACCCCATTGTGCTGGAGAGAATGTGGGCAGACCGGAACAACTACACACATATGGTGGGACTGCCCAAAGATAAAAGAATATTGGTAGGAAATTCGGGAATATATAGAAGTGATAACTGGAAAGAAGATCCCTAATGGCATACAAGCCTGTCTTTTCCATGAATCAGAAGAACCAAATATAAGATACAGGCAAACATTAATCCCACCATTGATAAATGCTGCAAAAGGTCTGATACCAAAAAACTGGGCAAGTACAAGAAAACCAGATAAAAAAGATTGGTTTGAAAGAGTGGAAAATTACAACAAAATGGAATACCTATGTAGTTGTGATGCAGGTCAACTTAATAAATATAATAAAAGATGGAGACAGTGGAAAGATTTCAAAACATCGGAGCAATACCTGGAAAAAATAACAGTGGACTATTAATGATGAAGAAGAAAAAAAAAAGGGAACAAACCATAAGGGGAGGGGGGTGGTAGAGGTTGATAATTAATTTTTGATAAGTAAAATGATAAAATAATTAAAGTAAAAGATGAATATATCATTATTATCTGGAATACCACAAATGATGCGAAACCGAAGTAGAGACGATATCAATGAACAAATCATGAGCAAGTCTCTTGCTCTGGTGGAGTCTGAGGTGGTATGAAAAAAAAAAATGTTGAGCTTGGGGGGAAAAAAAATATATCTACAAGGATATGTTTGTTTGGTATAATGGAGTTTATAGAGGTCGATACAAAGGAGAGAGAGGGTAGAAATGAGGTTCCTCAGATGTTTTTTAGAGGCTTTTATTTTAGATTTATTGAACTAATGTTTTGATTAAACAGTAATGGTTGTAAAGATTGCTGTGTATCTTTTTATATTTACTTCTGTTCTTAGGATTTTGAAATAGGGTTGCCCATAGTTTTGGAATGGGACACCCAACAATGGTTTTGGAATGGATTGGCTATGTTATGGAGCTGCGCCCCCCCCCAATTCCTCTTAATGAATACGAGCATCCACTCTTCTTGAAAGATTCCTCACAAGATTTTTTTTAGTGTAGCTATGGGACTTTGTGACCATTGAGCTAAAATAGCATTTATCAGGAGTTATTGTTGTGGACTAGAAGACCTGATTCACAATTGTGGTTCTTATTTAACCCAATAGCAGGGAAGTCACTAAAAATCATAGAAGTCACATTCCTGCACATGTTCTGGAGTTGCCCTAGGGTGGCTCAGTTCTGGACCGAAGTGGTTGAGCTCATCGGCTTCATCTAGACTTGCCAGTCTCCCCTACTCTTCTGCTCCTCAGTATTCATGATGATGACCAGAGGCCCAGGTAAACCAAAATACTTTTATGTTTCCTTTTCTTTTATGCTAGGAGGGAAATTTTTCTGAAATGGAAGTCCCGGTGCCCCCCCCCCCCCCCTCTGTGGGTTAGTGGGAAAGAGCTATTAGCTCAGCTTTACCTATGTATAAAATGACTTATATGAATCGGAAATGCCCTGAGAAATATGATAGGGTCTGGCAGCCCTGGACTGCTTGAAGAACATATTTGTGCCCTTTGGATTCTCCCCTTTTTTTGTGTTTTTTTCCTTTTTTTTTCTTTTTGATGCACTTCTATAATACTGTGTATGTCTTTGATGCTGTTGCCAGACTCCCTACATGTGACTGTTTTGACTTCCATGGTTTGAACATTATTATGTACTGCCTGTCTTTCTCTGTAACTTTTATATCTTTTTTCAATAAAAGAACATTATGTTCATGTTAAAAAAATAAAATAATAGAAGTCATTGTACAAAACCCCAATTATGACAGATGTGGAAGAGAATGTGGTGATGATTATTGAGGTAAGTACTGTTGTGTGGAGAGGGAGATGGTCTTTCAGCCAGGGGGCCTAGAGATAAAAGGAAAAGCGTACTTTGTTTAAAAGCACACTATTTCTTTAAAACAACCCTACTTTTAATTTAAAGAACCACTGCCCTGTTTCCAGTGAGGGGCAAATTGCTTGTGTTTTTGCAAACGGCCTACCCAACCCAGTTATATTTATCTTGCCAGTGCTCTCTCACTGCTCTTACCTCCTCCACAGCCCAAGACACAATACTCTGCTTTTAAGCAATCCATACATTATAAAATTCTAATTCCTTCAACCGAGGTTGAAAATTGCTTGATTTCTTAATCAACATAGTCAGTGTTGATGGCGGAATCCTTCCCACTGCGCTATTGTATTCTGACAGAGGAAGGTTTCCCAGATGCCAGAATACAATGATCATTGTGGCAGCTGTAGCTGCCGGCAGTGATCGCATGAAAAAAAATAAAAAGGGGGCTGACTTCAACGCAACCAACCTGTTCATAGACAGATCGAACTTTGTCTGTTTTCTGCTAAACTGTTCTAATTTCGATCCATCTTTGGCCTGCCTTACTGGTTTGTGGGACTATGAGATCTTTCCTGTGACCAAGTAAATGAGGCCAATTATGTGCATTATACCCAGTCATTGCTTATTTACTTGTCACTGCCCACCAAACACTGGTCTGAGGTCTGTTACTGGCACCAGGTGCTAAAATTAGCTTTCCAGGACCTGGTATTGGGGGTCTGGACATAGAAAGCAGTATGCCGGGTGGCAGCAACTTCATAGACAGACAGCCCTAACAAATTACAAGGGTGCTGGCCGCATCTTACGTAATATCGGTAGTGTGGGCTGCTATGACAGTAGTTCCACCACTGCCCAAAGGTGTTCAGTAACACTGAAGCGAGGGCTCTGTGCAGGCTACTCAAGTTCCTTCACACCAAACTTATAAATTATGTCCTAATGAACCTGGTTTGTGCACGGGCAGACAAGTCTTCCCCACACTGTTGCCACAAGTTTGAAAGCACAGAATTGCCTTTATTGTCTGGTATGCTGTACTATTAACAGAACCCTCCACTGGAAAAACCTAAACTCAATAATTTGAAGTGATGTCCATATACTTTTTGCCCTAGGGATTGTAAGCTCTAATGAGCAGGTGTCAGAAACCATGAATCGGACCGAGACAGAAGTACAGTTAAATCACACTTGTTTAATAATATAGAATAAAAAGGTAAACCGAGTAAGTGTAGTCAAAACATAGCCAGAGTTCAGTAACCGGATCGGGTAGTCGGCCAAGCCAATGTCCAAGAGCCAGCGATAAAGGTAGTAGTACAGCAAGCAGGATCTGTAGCCAGAGGGAACGTAAGTCATGCAGGTTTTCAACAGGAACGCAGAAGAAAGTCTCTTGTGATGTTAACACAGGCAAAGGCAAAGAGCAAATGAACTGGAAGGCTTTAAATAGGCAGAGCTGACGAGCAGGATCATCAACAGGTGGATTACTGAGCTGAGCTGTCGGCACAGTGAAGGAAGGGCTGAGCCCAGCCATGACAGCAGGGCCCTCTAAACCCTCCTGTATTGAATTGTATTGTAACTGTACTGTCTTCCCTGATGTTGTAAAGCGCTGAGAAAACTGTTGGCACTATATAAATCCTGTATGATAATAATAATAATATGGTGGCTATACATTTGTAGATTTCTCTCATTTGGCCCAAGTCACTTGTTTCCTGAAGGAACATGCAGGACCCGCTGTTGTACACAGACAGCCTGCGCACCTGCGGCAGTTTTATTTCCCAAACAGTGACTGTTGCATGCAGTCGCTGTTTAACGGACAGTTTTACACCCAGTTCCTGAATTTCTCCGTTGACGTTTGTTGAGGATCACCCATTGCTCCAAATTTGTGATAATTGAGCAGGAATTGGCTGAAATTGAGCCATATATGCTGGCCACATACCAGGTGTGATGATCAGGTGGCCACAAACTATTGACTTTATAATGTTTTTGCTTGTAGAGATGAGAGTGCTTGTGTAAGGTTTTTGTTTAGCTGTAGAACATATTGGCTGTGTACCTCATTATATGGCAGAACAAGCATATGGTGCAATCTTTAAAGCACATATATGCTCTTGGCAGTATTTATCAGCAGAGCTCAAATAGCTGACGACCAGTATTTAGTTCTCTCTCCTGGCATAACACCAACAATGTAATATGAAAGGTTGCTGTATGCTGAAAAATTATACTAATCTTCCTGTCAATTAAAAATTTATAGAACTTGATGGTCCCGAGCTCTTACTCCATCAAGGTGTCAGAGCATTATCTTTGAAAAACACCAAGGACAGCAAGAAGAGAGTGATACTGTACTGCCTAGGTGATGAATGTCTCGCAAGATTTGAGCCAGCTTGCTATTTAAGTGTCTGAAGGCTTTTATTTCCTTTTAACAAACTTCTTATCCTGCAACACTCACTGTACTGCTCTTTGCTTATTTAGACTACAGAATACCTTCTCAGATAAGATGGGGAAGATGTGTTCTGTAGTCCAGATAAGGAGCTAGTAGGTCTGATAGCACTGTTTGGGATTTCAGGGGCGCACAGTTAGGCCCCTTTCACATGTACGGATCCCGTGAGGATCCATACATGTCTCATCGCTCCATTGATCCCCGCTGAGCCGGCAGATGACAGGGCGGTCCCCCCGAACACGGTCTGTATTCACGATTCAGGATTTGTCTCCATCTGCAAAATCGGACCAAAGCGGGGACCGATGAGATCAGGTGTCAGCAAATGTTTATCCGCTGACACCCGCTATCCCATAGGGATACATGTATGTTCCGTATTTCATCCAAAAATGAATGGATGAAATACCGACATTCATGTATGAAAGGGCCCTTAAAGCTAATAGGAATTCAAATGCTCACTTCTAGCAGAATCAACAGGCATTATTTTAATAGAACTTATCAAGCAGATATAAGAAGACACGCCCAAAAGGGAGCTAATAAGTGAGGTTTAATGTAAGATTTAACATACTGTACACTTTAACCATTCTAAGCTGGGTACATTTAGCAGTGATAAGATTTAAAGTGGTTCTAGAGACTGATGTTTTGTTACCTTCATGCATTCTATGCAAGAAGGTAAAAACCTTCAGTCTGCAGCTCCCCTCTCAGCCCCCCTAAAAATCACCTGAGTGTGAATTCAATCCAGGGATGTGCACAAGAACAGCGACTCTCCCAGGTCTCTCCCTCCTCATTGGCTGAGATGTAGCAGCAGAACCCATTTGCTCCTGCTGCTGACAAACACAGCCAGTGCAGAGGGAGCAAGGGCGGGGCTGAGCTGTGATCTCTGTGTCTTATATACACACACAGAGCAAGGCTCGGGAGCGAAAATGCACAAGTGCCCCCATAGCAAGCTGTTTGCTATGGGGGCACTCGACAGGGGGGTGGGGGGAGGACTGCAGAGTGCCTGCCAGGGACCCAAGAAGAGGAGGATTAAGGCTGCTCTGTGCAAAATCGTTATACAAAGGTAAGCATGACATGTTTTAAACATTTTTTGCCTTTACAAATACTTTAATTTCCCACTTTCTCAAATATGATCCTCTACAGTAGGTACAAAAAACACTCCTAATCATCTTGCCACCTTTCTGATTACACTCACCTGACATTTAAGCAAACCCTTTATTGGAGTGTTGAGGTAATCAGAAAACAAAGGAGATGAGAAGCACAAAAATGTTTTACATACAGTTGTGCTCATAAGTTTACATACCCTGGCAGAATTTAGGATTTATTGGCCATTTTTCAGAGAGTATGAATGATAACGCAAACACTTTTGTTTCACTCATAGTTAGTGTTTGGCTGAAGTAATTTATTATCAGTCAACTGTGTTTACTATTTTTTAATCATAATGGCAACAGAAACTACCCAAATGACCCTGATCAAAAGTTTACATACCCCAGTATGTATACCGTGTATTGCCCCCTTTAACATCAATGACCGCTAGATTGGATGGCTTGGCGTCTTCTTCCTGAAGACGGCAACATGACAAAACATATGTCGGAGCAGCCATTCCAGGTCCTCATCCCACATCCAATCTAGGCTTTGCCTTTAGGAGAGACGCAGACTTCACGCTATCCCTCTAGGACTAGCAGGCTTGCATATGCTGATTGCACCTGGTGCCTGGTTCAGTTCAAAAATCCACGCATTCTCAGAATCAAGTTGACGCACGCTCGGAAGCATTGGGCAGAAGGAAAAGAGGAAACTAGGTTATGATTATATTGCAGATGATCCCAGAAACCTAGAGAATATGATAGTGTTGAGGCTAGTATAAGAGGCCTATGTTTAGCCGTTTTCCATTTTGAAAAATCTATTGTCAAAGGAGGGATTGCTTGTATTTTCGTCGTGACCCAATCAGGCTTCTCTCTTCTGGAGTAGATCATTAATAATTTTGCAAACTGGGCCACTTGATAATAAAGTAAAAGATTACGCAACCCTAGATAGCCAGAGATCCGGAGAGCAATATAATTTTTGTTCGACATGCCATGTCCCTTACCTCCCCAAATGTAGCAAATAACCCTGGATTGGAATTTCAATAAGTTCAAGCACATGCTCGCAGAGGTAAAGAGAGAAAGAAGTATGAGATATAAGGTAACCTTCCCCAGACAGGAGGACCATTTTTAATATCCTCCTCCCAACGGGGGGAATAATAAATTTTTTATTGGTGACCAACTGTAGATGTAAGTTGAATGCCCAGATAAGGGATAGAAGCATCAGTCCACAGAAATGGAAAAACCTCTTCTCGGGTGGGGAAGTAAGGAGGAAGGTATAGATATATTTGGGGCCATAGATTTTGTGGCATTTACCGTAAGGCCCAAAACTTCCACAAGTGTCTCAATACATGCATAACATTACGGAGAGAGAAAAAAGAGACAAAGCAAAAAATAGAAGTAAATCATCAGCAAAGAGACCACATTTATGTATTCAGTTTCCACACAATACCCCATGTAATTCAGAAATTCTCTGACTACAATCACTAAAGTTTCAATAGCAATAGTAATCAACAGTGACATCAAGCAACCCTGCCTAGTTCCCTGGGAAAAATAACGGGCTAAGAAAGATGACCATGTTGTTTAATTTGTGCACTTGGTTGAGAGTAAAGTGCTTCAAGTACATGAATAAAGTGGGAACCCAAACCCCATGTATCCAAAATTGTGAAAATATAAGGCCAGATGACTCAAAGAGTCAAATGCTTTTTTAATGTCTATAGATAGAAGTACCCCTCTTGAGGAGAGCCACCATCCCAACGAGAGTGAAGAAGAGCGATAATCTACTGCAGAACTAATTTGATCAGGCCCTTGCCTACCTATCATGAACCCCACTTTATCTTTATGAATGTAAGTAGTTAAGAAGAAGAAGAAGAAGAAGAAGCCTGGTAGCCAATATTTTTGTCAATAGGTTTAGATCATTAAAATTAGATCAGCCTGTGGTTTTCTACTCCACCTTTTGTGATTTAGGTACCACTGATATAAAGGTTTACCTAAATGGAGTGCATTAAAGAATTTAATCAAAAATGGTGTGAGCACATCAGAAAATTTGTGATTATAGATAGGCGAGAAGCCTTCTGAACCAGGAGCAAGATACTTAACTAATGTAATTGCAAGAGAAATCTCTTCAGCCGAAATAAGAAAGTCCAGCAAGGTTCTATGCACAGAGGATAACTTAGGCAGGGATAATCAATCAAGAAAGCAGTGAATCATCCTTTGACTAGAGACATTACTGTATAATTTAGATTAAAGCATGAAATTCCCCTAGCACCTGCTGTGGATCACCGGATTTAAGGAAGCTGTTTTGTAGCTAGCATAAGTCCTACTGTATCTTTTTGCAGGTAAAATTTAGAGTTAGACCTCCAGACACTCTTTTCTGTCTTCGCAGTCAAGGCAAGATTAGGAGACAGTCTAGCTGCATCTATTTTTGAACACAAATCTTGATTAGGGGCACATTTATGAGTTTTACAAAGCACCTGCAAGTCTCAGGTTGGATTGAGGGCTGCGATAAAGGTATAGAAACTATTGAATGGTCTTACCAAGCTGCCTCCTGAATGTAAGTTTTTAAAATATATGGTACCAGGTGATATAAAGATATGGTCTATCCCAGAATAGATAGAATGATAATTGGAATGATGAGTAAAGTCACAAGTATTAGGATTATTTTCTCTCCAGACATCAACTACAGTAAACTGTGAAAAGAACAATCAGCGCCAAAAAGGAATACCATTTTTTAACTCTAAATACCAGTGTAACTACCTGACCTTGGCTTCGTATCAAGAATCCCTAATTTTCCACTTCTTAATAATCGCCTTGAGGCGATTTAGTTCGCGTTTGTAGCGCTATACAAGTTACTCATTCATTCATAAGTGATTACACAGTACTGACTGGCATATTCAAGGCTTTTGATAACTTTTTATATCCCTTTCCATCTTTGTAAGTTTTATTACCTTGTTACGCAGATCCTTTGACTGTTGTTTTCTACCTTCTCATGGCTCAGCGTCTAGCCTGCTTAGTGCATCCATGTGAGAGCTAAAAAACGAATTGACTATTTATACACAGACACTAATTGTGATTTTAAAAGGCACAAATGTGGGCAAATAACCTTTAATTGCCATTTTAACCTGTGTGTGCCACTTTCTGTGTCTGTACCAAGGCCAAATATTCCAGGGTATGTAAGCTTTTTATCAGGGCCATTTGGGTGATTTCTGCGTTCATTATGATTTAAAAAGGATCCAAAAAACAATGTGATAATGGCATCATGTGATTGCTATCCTTAATTAAAAGACAGTTTTTTGGCACGATCAATAATATTTTCAATATTAATATTAATGCCAAAATAATGCCAACATTTTTGCCAGGGTATGCTCAACTGTAGACAAAAAAACATAAAAAAAAATGGTGTGTGGCCCCCCTCCCCAGTCAATACCAGGCCCTTTAGGGCTGGTATGGATATTAAGGGTAACTACATGCCAAAATGTAAAAAAAAATAGCGTGGAGGTCCCCCCAAAAATCCATACCAGGCCCTTCAGGTCTGGTATGGATTTTAAGGGGAACCCTGCACCAAAATGTAAAAAAAAATTGCAGGCCTATACCAGACTCTTATCTGAGCAAGCAGCCATGACAGGCTAGGAAAGGGGGGGACGAGGGAGTGCCCCCCATGAACCATACCAGGCCACTTGCCCTCGACATGGGGAGGGTGCTTTGGATTCTCATACCCACAATCCTTTCCCAAGGGTTGTGGGGGTCTGCAGGTGGGGGGCTTATTAGAATCTGGAAGCCCCCCTTTAACAAGGGGGCCCCCACCTATGTGAATAGGTATACCCATTCACCAAAAAAAGTGTAAAAAAGTTAAACCAGGCAGTTTTTGACAATTTTTTTTTTTTTTAAGTGTCCCGGGATGTTCAGCCATCTTCAATTACGGAGCCCGACGGACCTCGATGGGAGGCGTCCCCCTGACTGTGGTCTCTTGGCTGTGACAGCTGTTATATAGGCTAGGCCACCTTGTGATGTAAACGGGTGACCCCACCCCCTCTGATGTCACATGACGTCAGAAGGGGGCGTGGTCACCTAGTTATGTCACAGGGTGGCCCCGCTCTTGCCTATATAACAGCTGTCACAGCCAAGAGACAGCCTCTTATCGTGGCAAAAAAAAAAAATTCTATTTTTCAGGTCTGTGATTAAAGATAGATATACATTGCGAGGCACTTTTTTTTTAAATAAAGGAATTGTCAAAAACTGTCTCCTGTCATTTTTACTTTTTTTACACATTTTTGGGTAAATGGGTATGAGAACAATGTACCCCATACCCATTCACATAGGGGGGCTGGGATCTGGGGGCCCCCTTGTTAAAGGGGGCTTCCAGATTCCAATAAGCCCCCAGCCGGCAGACCCCCACAACTACTGGGCAAGGGTTGTGGGGATGAGGTCCCTGTCCCCATCAACATGGGGACAAGGTGCTTTGGGGGGACCCGAAACCACCCTTCCCATGTTGAGGGCAAGTGGTCTGGTATGGTTCAGGAGGCGGGCGGTCGCTCGCTCGCCCCCCTTTTCCTGGCCTGTCATGGCTGCTTGCTCAGTTAAGGGTCTGGTATGGATTTTTGGGGGATCCCCACACTATTTAAAAAAATTAAAAATGGCGCTGAGTTCTCCTTAACCACTTCAATACACTGTGTTATATATACTGCACTGCCTGCACTGACTGAATATAGAGTCTACACTGAATATCAAGTCTACACTAAATGCAGAGTATATATATATATATATATATATATATATATATATTTTTATTTTTTTTTTAAATACACTAACTAACCTGTCTAATCCAGCTTAATCTAACCCCATTCACAGTCGCAAACTATACATGGCCGCTATGTAAGCAGCCTTATATAGTGTGGGGTGTGGACTTAGTCCCCCCCCGAGCCATGATTGGCCAAAGGCTTTTGAAATTCATACCGTGTCGTTTATCTTAAAGTAGTTATCCAACTCACTTTTCACCCTTTCTAGACTTGCTTCTTCCAGTATCAGCTCTTCGTTCAGTCGCCAGATGCAAGATGGCCTTTGGTGACCGGGAATGTTCATTATCAGGCTCACGGGGGGCGTGGTCTGACAGTGAATCGATTTCTATTCTCGAATCCACTATCATTTCCAACATACTATGTTCTACCATGATGTAGTCGATACGGGAGTATACCCCGTGTACAGGGGAATAAAACATATAATCCCGCTGTTTTGGATATAATATTCAACCATCTGACTTCTATGCATTATATTTCTAATCTTTCTTAACTGGGCGTTGTTCATCCCCTGTACCCGGGATGTACTGTGCATTTCTGGCTCTAAACAGAAATTCAAATTACCCATCAAGATTACCTTTCCTGCCTTGAAATCCTTTAACTTCCCTAGGATTTCACAGAAATATTTTATTGGGTATGCATTAGGGGCATAAATATTCTGATGGGGACACCTGTTGTAAATGGGGACTCTGATGAAGACACCTGATGTAAACCACCGGGCCTTAGTTTTATCTTGCAGTAATGGTACATGAAGATTAGTTCATCAGGGGCATTGGGAAAATGTCCCTTGGATTGAAGGCAGTCAGTGGGAAGAATGCCCCCATTAGCCACTTCCCCTGGGTAGATGTCATGTAACATTTTTTACTTTGGAGTGGAGATATATAGATGATGCCTGCAGCTACAGGCATCATCTAGATATCTTTTTTCAGCAGGTGATTTGAATCCCTACAGTGTAAAAGCCATCTTAGCAGCTGTTTAGCCACTTGATTGCTTTTACAGGCAGCAGGAAGGTGCTTCTCTGTTCTCTCCCATGCGATCAGGGAGCTGGAGAATGAATCTGCTGTCACTGGCAGTTTACCATAAAGCTGGCCGAGGATCACATGATCACATGAACCTAAACTGGTAACCTGTAAAAAAAAAAATAAGTGTCACCTATGGAGATTTTTAAGTACTATAGTTTGGCACCATTCCACGAGTGTGTGCAATTTTAAAGCATGACTTGTTTGGTATCCACTTACTCTGCATAAGATTATCTTTTATATTTTAAATTTGGTTATCTATTGTGTTTTCTTGCACTAAAAGTGTATTTTTTCCCCAAAAAATTGTGTTTAAAAAATTGCTGCAGAAATACCACGTGACATAAAAAATTGCAACAAGTGCAATTTTATTCCCTAGGATCTCTGCTAAATAAATAAATAAATATATATAATGGAGTTGTCACATGATCAGCACTATGTCCTTGTGTATAAAACCAGGATTTATCAATAAATACACTTAGCGCTGTACAGCTTGGAAGTTAGGCTTGGAAGTTCTAAGTAATTTTTCAGCAAAAATAATAAGATTTTTCCATGTAGGAGAGAAATGCCAGAACTGGCTTGTGTGGCAGGTGGTTTAGCCTAGTACATATTAGTATTTTTTCTCTTTTTTTTTCAACCCAGCAGGGCTGAACAAAAATAAAAGACAGCTCTTACTAATCATGCAATGTTAGCCCAGTGATCTCCCCTGCTGTGCTATTGTGTTCTGAAAAGGGGACGTCCCCCTTCCCTCCATCAGAACACTCCGGTCAGCGCTCTTAGCCTTTGGCTGAGAGCACTGATCGGGAGAAAATCGGGAGACCTTTTCCAGCCATATCCAGAACAGAAGCTGGAGGAATGCCTGACTTCTGTCCGTCCGGCTGTAGTACACATGGGTCAAATTTCAGCCAGTTTCTATAGAACAGTGATGGCGAACCTTGGTACCCCAGACGATTTGGAACTACATTTCCCATGGTGATCATGCACTCTACAGTGTAGTTGAGCATCATAGGAAATGTAGTTCCAAAACATCTGGGGTGCCAAGGTTCGCCATCAATGCTATAGAACCATTTGATGGCGCTTGACATTCAGCCAGTGTGTGCTAGGCTAGGCTAGAACAGTAATGGTCAGATGCCACCCTTACAGCCATGCCCCTGGCTCTGCTAAGTGATGTTGGACCTGGAGCTATGCAGGCACCATCACATGGGAGATCAGTTATCCTTTGTTTAAGGAACCCCTAGAAATCTCTGGATCACCGCTAGGTTTCAATGGAAACCTGGTTGAGTATTGCTGTTTTATTTTGTAAGCTCTTTTGGGGGCTTATATAAATAGTCTGAACATTCTCCATTTTGAAATGCACTTGGAAAGCTGCTCCTACTGGTTCAATATTATTGATAAACTGATCATGTACTGCAAAAATTTACAGGACAATCAAAGGGTATAAACATTTAAAGGGATACAGAGATCCTTCCTTTCCAATGCCACTGGCACATGCATACATGAAACGCAAATCTACAGGAAGACCACAATGTAGACATTTTAATTTGGAAGTCGTAAATCATTGCTATGTATGATATTCTCCTTTTCAGGTACATTACTGTGCAATATTAAAATTTTCCCAAGTACTAACACATCTTTTAGATCTATATTATGTATTCTACTACAAAGTATACTGTATCAGAATAATGTGTGAATGAAGCATTATAACAAACACTTTTGTTTACTGCAGATATAGATTAATTCATAGCCAATAAATTACAGATTACGGTTGGCAGATTCTCGGTGTTGAACTGCTGCTCCCTGCTCCCGTCATACACAAGTACAAGTAATAGCTACAGTACATTATTACATTTACAAACACACAAATGGATATTGATCAATAATGCACCTTCTATACAAGCATAATCAACTATTTTGGCAGTCTTCTAAATCAGATTTTCCATGGTGGTGTTTTGTGAGAGGAAAATCTAGCACAGAATATTGTAAAGTAGGACTATTGATCAGATGTGTTATGGTATCTTTTCTTATTATGTATATAGAAGCGCTAAAAATAAGAACAGAACATATGTGTATACATTCATATGAAAAATTACTATAAACTTGTGAAAACATACCAAATAGATAATAAACAAAATGCATATGCAGGAATTCAGGATGTGTGAACACCTCTAAATCCAAAGTATGACACCAACGTGATAATCCTGTAGATTATGATATGCATCCCCACAAACAGTGAGTTCAAGGAGGGATATCAAGGGAATCTTGATGTTTGTTTATAAAAGAATAGGTCCATGGCCCCAAAGTCACTCAGTGCTCTACCACCTTAAAGTGGTTACCTTTAAAAAGTAAATCACTGGCAGCCCCTCTATGTTATGCAGCCACATTGAACAGTGTAAGTGTTTTAAAAAAAAATTCCTCTAAATACCTTTTCTTTAGCTATATTCAGGCCGGCCACGTGACTCCAGACCGCTCTCCTACTCAGATCCAGGTCTACAGTGGTAGGAGCCGAGATCTCCCTCTGACGTCAGCCAGGGGGCTTATGTGACCGCTGTAGCCCTGGATCAGAGGAGGAGAGTGGCCTGGAGTCACGTGACCGGCCTGAAGATTTCTGAAAATATATATTTCAAGGCATAATTAAAAAAAAAAAAAAAAGCACTTACATTGTGTGTTATGGCTTGATAAAATATATGGGCTGGCAGTGAATTTTTTTAACTTTTCTTTACTACTAATAGCAGCAGGAAGGGGGGGGCAGAGATGCTGACATGCAGGGAACGGGGGGAGAAGAGAGCTGCGGATGATGGAGGTACGTAAACTGACCGCGGTAATCAGGGCTCAGCAGCCATTATTACTGTGGTGAGCACACAGAGGGGGACACAGAAACAGGCAGGATCAACCAGTTTTTTACAGCTTAGAGAGGCAGATTAGACAGCACAAGCACTGTGCTGTTTAACCTGCTAAAAGGGAACAGTAGCTCTTTTTTTCAGGCTTACACCCACTTTAACCGCTTGCCGACCGCCCACTGCAGTTTTACTGCGGCAGGTTGGCTCGGCTGCTCAAGATCACGTAATATAACGTGATGTTGCTCTGCGGCCACTAGGCGCTGATGCGAGTGAAAACCGTCACTAAAAGTTTATTAAGAAATATATTCACTATACACTTACAAATGTTGCAGTTTCACAGCACTTTAAATAAAACATCCATTCTAGGAATCTCAAGGTCAAAGTCCTGAATCAAAGCACACAATGATGTCACAAGCACAGATTGACATTGTCTGGGGTTTAGGAGCCATGCCTGGTCATTGTGTCTATATAGATATTGGTAACCAATAGAAGTCCTCCTCCTGACACCTCCGTGGCTCATATAACGATCTGAGTCCCGGTATTCAAAAATTTTAAAGATGGTGCTTGGTGTGCATTTCAGGTCTCGTTTTGAGTACTGCTAAACATAAAAATGGCGATCAAAATGCCTTTTTTACCTTTTCTTACTTGCTGGTAGCAGGTATATTAATGCTGTATAGGGATGAGCCAACACCCCCGGTTCGGTTCGCATCAGAACCTTTGAACGGACCAAACGTTTGCGCAAACTTTAGAACCCCATTGAAGTCTATGGTATTTGAACGTTCAAAATCAAAAGTACTAATTTTAAAGGCTAATATGCAAGTTATTGTCCTGAAAAGGGTTTGGGGATCCGGGGTCCTGCCCCAGGAGACATGTATCAATGCAATTTTTTTTTTTAAAACTGCCATCTTTTCGGGAGCAGTGATTTTAATGATGCTTAAAGTGAAATACTCCTTTAAATATCGTACCTGCTGGGTGTCTATAATATGCCTGTAAAGTGGCTCGTGTTTCCCCGTGTTGACATGGGTCGTCCCCCCCCCCCCCAAGGCCATTACCAGCCCCTTTGGGTCTTGTATGGATATTAAGGGAAACCCCGCACTCAAATTAAAAAAAGGAAAGGCGTGGGGCCCTATATACTCTGAACAGCAGTATGCAAACAAGACAGGGACTGTAAGTTTGTTGTTAAGTAGAATCTGTTTGTAATTTTGCCTGTATTTGTATGAGAACACCAGCATTTGTATTCAGGTAAGCTTTAGGTGCACACTGTGCAAAGGACACTAAAACTGGATACTGGAGGTCCCTGCCTGTATTTGTATGAGAACACCAGCAATTGTATTCAGGTAAGCTTTAGGTGCACACTATGCAAAGGGCAATAAAACTGAATACTGTAGGTCCCTGACTATAATTGTATGAGAACACCAGCGATTGTATTCAGGTAAGTTTTAGGTGCACATTGTGCAGAGGACACATTACACTAAGTGAAAATACTGCAGCTAGCACAATCACCTGCCTGCCTGTCAGTATATTGAGAAGAGACTACAGGAACGGATCTAGCTAAATTTAATACAGTGTATAAATATATATACACAACACCTGGGATGCATATATATCCTCTACACACTGTAACTGCAGCTAACTGACTCGTCTGCCTACCTGCTCTATCTAACTCAATTGAAATTTCACTGTCTCTCTCTCTCTCTCTCTGTCTGTCTTTCACCAATGCCGCAACACACTACACAAGGCCAACATCCAGGCGGCTTTATATAGTGTGGGGCGTGTACTAAATCCCCATAGGCATAATTGGCCAAAGCCACCCTGACTTTGGCCAATTACGGCTCTCTGTACAGACGACGTTGTGATTGGCCAAGCATGCGGGTCATAGTGCATGCTTGGCCAATCATTAGCCAGCATGATTACGCAGTGAATTATGGGCCGTGACGCGTCACTCGAATTTGGCGCGAACGGCCCATAACGTTCGCAATTCGACGAACGCTCGAACATACGATGTTCGTGTCGAACATGAGTTTGACTCGAACACGAAGCTCATCCCTAATGCTGTAGTCCAGGCAAGCATCTACAGTATATACACTGTTAGTAAAGATACAATATATGAGAGCTACGTCACCTACTAAAGGGTTTGTAATTCTGTTCTTCCACAAAGTTTACACGTCCCAGGATGACACTGTCTTCATAAACACTGTTAAAAAAGTTTAAGTTGTGTTCCCTTCATGAACACAGGATGAAAGTAAAGTAATAATAAAGCACTTTTAGTGGCTGATTTAATCACTTACTGAGTATACAGCATCTTTTATATTTTAATCCTTGCCTATGTTCCTGTATAAGCGGATGCCATGACCACTGCTCCAGGTTTCCTGTTTCCAGATTGTTCCTTTCTCTTGCAGCATCCTATAGAGCCACCCTTACATGCAGGGGCTACAGTTGTGTGTCTCTACACTGTGTACATCAATAGAAACACACAGCCTTGTAAGTGCTAATTGATTTAGTAAATCATGTTGCTCTGCTTTCAATGGTATGGGACATAATCAGGTTTATTTACTAAAGGCAAATAGGCTGTTTACTTTGCAAGTGAATTTTACCTTAGCTTAGTGAATGAGCCAAAGCTCTGCAGACTTCCATCATCCAATCAATGGTAAGCAAAATATTTTTATAGACTTCCATCATTCAATCATTGGTAAGCAAATACATTTTTTTATGATTTCCTTGCTAGTGATTGGGTATTCTTTGCAAAGTGAATTTTTACCACTAAGCTAATTCTTTACTTTATTATTAAGAATTAATCGCACCCAGCCCCAAGAAGTTTAGGAAGGTGTGGTTTAGGTGGATTGATTCCGAAAACACCCTAGCGGAGGAGGAGGAAGGGGGCAGCGGGAACGGACAAATGTAAGCAAAGATGAAAATCAACAGTACTGTGATGGGTGAGAGGATGCATATAATACACTGGACAGATTACAACTGGAGGGGGGGGAAGGGGGAGGGGGGGATTCATTTTTCTCTGTTTAAACTTATGTTCTTATGGTTGATGCCAAATGTTCTGGCATCAGGTTTACTTTGAAAAAAAATGATGAAAAAGAGCAAGACTCAGGTTGGAGAACCTAAGGAAGAATCTGGGAGAGTATAGGATGTTGTTTATGCTGACTTTTTTCCTTGCGAAGAAACATTCCTATGCAACAACTGTAATGATTGACAACCTAATGTTTGAAATATATGTTGTTACCCCGATAACCACTTAAGCCCCGGACCATTTTGCTGGCCAAAAACCATGCCATTGTTTGCGCTATAAACAAAAATAGAGTGACAATTTTGAAAAGAAATGCAATATTTTTTACGTTTTACTCTAATAAATATCCACATAAAATATATAATTTTTTTTTCCCTCAGTTTAGGCCGCTACGTATTCTTCTACATATTTTTGGTAAAAAAAAAAAAAAAATCGCAAAAAGGGTATATTGATTGGTTTGTGCAAAAGTTATAGCGTATACAAAATAGGGGATAGAATTATGGCATTTTTATTATTATAATTTTTTTACTAGTAATGGAGGCGACCTGCGATTTTTATCGTGACTGACTTTATGGCGGACACATCGGACACTTTTGACACATTTTTGGGATCATTGTCATTTTTACAGCGATCAGTGCTATAAAAACTGATTACTGTCAAAATTACACTGACAGTGAAGGGGCCATTACTAGGTGGTGCTGAAGTGATTAAAGGGTCACTAAAGGATCTTTTTTTTTAGCTAAATAGCTTCCTTTACCTTACTGCAGTCCTGGTTTTATGTCCTCATTGTTCGTTTTTGCTCTGATGTTGCTGTAATTCTTCTGTTCTGGACACTTCCTGGTTGCCTGATGACCACAGTACTGGGAGTTTCTAGTTTCATGTTCCAAACCATTACTGCTCTATGGCTCTGTATAGCACAGAGGCAGGATAACATGCAAAACGAAACTAAAATCTACAGGTACATTATATGATTGATTTTTATCTATTGTTAATCGTTAAAAGGAATCAGTTAACTATTATGTTTCTATACCCTGTAAACAGTCATTTCAGCAACATTTTTTTTCCTTTACAACTCCTTTAAGTGTGCCCTAGGAGTGCTTCTAGCTGTAGGGGGGGTGGGCTGTGTGTGACAGGACAGTGATCAATGCTTCCGATTACAGGAAGCTGTGGTCAATGTCCTGTCACTTCACTGGGGAAATGCTTGTTTACATAAACATTTCCCCCTTCATCCTCACCACGACACGATCGTGAGTATGCCCGCGGACATCGAGTTCGCAGGATCAGCGGTCGGAGTCACGGAGCTTGCAGCAGACGTGCAAGCGTCACCGTGCACGCGCGTCCGTCGGCATGCACGTGTCCAAAATGCTGCTTCTTAAAGGGGATGTATATACAAGTCCTTTTGCCTGCCCGTGCCATGCTGCAGACGTATATCTGCGTGTGGCAGGCGGCAAGCGGTTAATAAGCTCAATCAAATTTTTCTTTAAAAAACAAAACAAAAAAAAAAAAAAAGAATTAATGGCACCCACTTGTGTCTGTAAAGGACAACATGATTTTGTGCGGTGTCAGAAGATGTGCATTTTTGCTGCATTCCCACACTGCATAAAATCCCTCAATGTTATTATCTGAAGTCATGTAAACCTTTCAAATACATGAAACCACAAATGCAATAGAAATTTAAATTATTTGCACTTTGGGATTTAATGAATATTGTACATAAAAATACTGTGTACAGAGCTTACTTCACCATTAAACTTAAACTGACCTTTTCCTCTGCAGCAAGAATTATTAATTGTCTTTAATTTGATGTGTTTTGGAAAACCTTCAACAGATTCCATTCATCCCATAATGCCTTTCTAAAGACCAGTTCATTATTTTTCATTTACCTGCATGTTAACATCAGATTGTTAACAAGCGACAATAGAACGAGTAACTCCGCGAGCCGCTTCAAATAAGTAATTTTTTGAAGGCCTCTTGTGTTTTGTGGCAGACGTTTTAAGCAAGTATTCGCTTAGAAAAGAGATGAGGGACAGAAGGTCAAATCCAATAAACCAATCTTTATAAACTAATAGTTATGTGCTATGCAGCTCAGCAGGGAGACCACTTCAGAAAAATAAGCTCAGTTAGGTTTACATTTTGCAATAGCGAGAGATGCCCATAAAAAGCATAAGCGTTAAATTACTAGCTATTGATTCCATTCATACCTTCAGGGGTGATGGTGCCCTTTTAAAGAATTGTGGACCTTTCAGAAAGAATTCCTAGGTTCCGCCTGTAAATGAAGAGGTGCATATTTTGTGTTCTCTATTTCATGAACACATACAATACAGCCGTTCGCTCTTTGTGATTGTTGCCAGTATGTTTTTACTTTATAATCATTATCTACACTGCAAAGGTTACTTGTATAAAAGAAATTGTAAGGGAAGTTATTGCTCCAGTGTACTGCAATGTAGCATTTCATACATTCAGAGACACTATTAAGCCATAAAATACAGTAAACCAAAGTTAAGTGTATAAGTAATTACTTTTCTGCAACCATGTTTTACCCTTTAGCAAGGTAACGCACATAAAATGGAAACTGCACTATTAGCTGTGATTACTGCTATTGACAGCATGCAGCTTACCATTTTGCTTTCAGACAATTATGTGTTTTCAAGGTTCGGGGAAAAAAATATCATGAATATTGCACCACCTATACTCATGTGCCCTACAGTGATAATATTAATGTTTTGGTATGCATGTTTGTATCTGTATTACTGCAGTAATAGGTGAATTGGCAGCATGTAGTCCATGTTATTTGGACTTTAATTAAGCGTTTTACCTTTACTTTATATTTGAATGCAAACCATGTTTCTCCTAGTATATACAGTGCCTTGAAAAAGTATTCATACACCTTGAAATGTTCTGCATTTTGTCATGTTACAACCAAAAACATAAATGTATTTTATTGGGATTTTATGTGATAGACCAACATAAAGTGGCAAATTATTGTGAAGTGGAAGGAAAACGATACAAATAAATATCTGAAAAGTGTTGCATGCATTTGTATTCAGCGCCCTTTACTCTGATACCCCTAACTCAAATCTAGTGGAACCCATTGCGTTCAGAAGTCACCTAATTAGTAAATAGAGTCCACCTGTGTGTAATTTAGAGCCGTTTCACACTGGGGCGACCTGGGATCCGACTTCAAGTCGCCCCAAGTCGAGCGGTTGAGAAAATAAATGGAAGTGAATGGGAGCCGTCTTAATGTACACTACGGAAGTTGCCCCGACTTCAGAAAAGGTTCCTGTACTACTTCAATCCGACTCCTAGGTGACTTGTAGGTAACTTGTACCCATTGATTTCAATGGGAGTCGCCTCATAAGTCTGATCACTGTCTTAGCTGAAGCAACAATACAGAAAGATAACATACATTTCTCAGGCAAACCCCTCCCTCCCACAGAGCCGATTGTTGTTTGATTGGCCACTGGAAAGCCTCCTGTCCTGGAGGAGACTTGAAGTTGCCTTGTACTGTCCTGGAGGCAACTTGAAGTTGCCTTGTAAGTTGCCTGATGATTCATACTCAAGTCGTGTCCAAGTTGCCTCCCAAAGTCGTGCTAGAAGTCGTGTTGCCCCTGTGTGAATGGGCTCCTAATCTTAGTATAAATACAACTGTTCTGTGAAGCCAGCTGAAGTTTGTTAGAGAACCTTAGTGAACAAACAGCACCATAAAGGCCAAGGAACAAACCAGACAGGTCAGGAATAAAGTTGTGGAGAAGTTTAAAGCAGGGTTAGGTTATAAAAAAAAATCCCAAGCTTTGAACATCTCAGGGAGCATTGTTCAATCCATCATAATCCGAAAATGGAAAAAGAGTATGGCACAACTTTAACCACTTGCCGACGGCGCACCGTCGAAATACGTCCACAAGGTGGCTCTGCTGGGCGAGAGCACGTAATATGACGTCCTCTCTCCCAGCCGCCACTAGGGGCGCGCGCGCGCCCCCCGCTCGCCCCCGACTCCCGTGCGTGTGCCTGGCGGGCGCGATCGCCGCCGGGCACACGCGATCGCTCGGTACAGAGCGGGGACCGGGAGCTGTGTGTGTAAACACACAGCTCCCGGTCCTGTCAGCAGGGAAAATGCTGATCTTCGGTTCATACAATGTATGAACCGAGGATCAGTGTTTCCCCTAGTGAGGCCACCCCCCCCCACAGTAAGAACACACCCAGGCATACTTAACCCCTTCACTGCCAGTGGCATTTTTATAGTAATCCAATGCATTTTTATAGCACTGATCGCTATAAAAATGCCAATGGTCCCAAAAATGTGTCAAAAGTGTCCGAAGTGTCCGCCATAATGTCGCAGTACCGAAAAAAAAAAAAATCGCTGATCGCCGCCATTACTAGTAAAAAAAATATAATAAAAATGACATAAAACTACCCCCTATTTTGTAAACGCTATAACTTTTGCGCAAACCAATCAATAAACGCTTATTGCGATTTTTTTTTACGAAAAATATGTAGAAGAAAACGTATCGGCCTAAACTGAGGAAAAAAAATGTTTTTTTATATATTTTTGGGGGATATTTATTATAGCAAAATGTAAAAAATATTCATTTTTTTCAAAATTGTCGCTCTATTTTTGTTTATAGCGCAAAAACTAAAAACCGCAGAGGTGATCAAATACCACCAAAAGAAAGCTCTATTTGTGGGAAAAAAAGGACGCCCATTTTGTTTGGGAGCCACGTCGCACGACCGCGCAATTGTCTGTTAAAGCGACAGTCCCGAATCGCAAAAAGTACTCTGGTCTTTGGGCAGCAATATGGTCCGGGGGGTAAGTGGTTAAACCTACCAAGATATGACTGTCCACCTAAACTGACAGGCAAGGAGAGCATTAATCAAAGAAGAAGCCAAGAGGCCCATTGTAAATGGAGGAGCTGC
The DNA here is from genome assembly GCF_905171775.1 of Rana temporaria. NCBI lineage: Eukaryota > Metazoa > Chordata > Amphibia > Anura > Ranidae > Rana > Rana temporaria. Next base: position 372,157,383 of record NC_053492.1, on the reverse strand, counting down.
AGAGACCCACAGCTCAGGTGGCAGAATATGTCCACAGGACAACTATTAGTTGTAGTTGTGCACTCCACAAATCTGTCTTTATGGAAAAGCTGCAAGAAGAAAGCCATTGTTGAAAGAAAGCCATATGAAGTCCCGTATGAAGTTTGTGAGAAGCCGTGTGGGGGACACCGCAAACACGTGGAAGAAGGTGCTCTGGTCATATAAATTTTACTTTTTGGCCTGAAAGCAAAATGCTATGTGTGACAGAAAACTAACACTGCACATCCCCCTAAACACACCATCCCCACTGTGAAATATAGTGGTGGCAGCATCATGTTGTGGGAATGGTTTTCTTCAGCATGGACAGGGAAGTTGGTCAGAGTTGATGGAAGATGGATGGAGCCAAATACAGGGCAATCTTAGAAGAAAACCTGTTATACCCTGTATACACGAGCAGAATTTCTGATGAAAAGCTCACATCAGACTTTTGCTGGTGGAAATATCGCTCATGTGTTTAGGGCATTAAAGTCTGCAAAAGTCTTGAACTTGATGTTTTGCTAACTCTCCTAGACTCCTTTCTTCCTTGGCATAAAAAATGCTTGACCCTTGTAAAAGCATTACGCACATTTAGGTGCGTACAAGTGTCAAGCACTTGGGCGTTATTTCATATAATCAAAATTAGTTAATTAAATAATGCTTAAGACAGTATAGTTACAATACAATAACATACATGATGATTAGGAGGGCCCTGCTCATAAGAGCTTACAATCTAATAAACTAAACTACAAGCTGTATGCCATAAAGGGACACTTTTTGGCAATGCCCCCATGTATCTGACAGGCGACACATCACATTTTTCTTTTAAGACCCCACAAAGTGTCATTTGACACCTTGTAGTTGCTTCTGGAATTTGGCAGTATTATTGTGCTGAGGGTTATTATGGTGCTGTGGGTAATTATTGTGGTATAGGCTATTAATGTGCTGGGGTTACTATTGTTCTAGGAGTTTTTATTGTGCTGGGTTTATTATTGTGGTGTGGGTTATTATTGTGATGTGGGTTATTATTGTGTGGCAAGGGTTATTGTTCTGGTGTCACTGTATTATTGTGCTGCGTGTTAATGTGCTTTTTTTCCCATTCAGACCCCTGATATCTCACCAAAGAAACAAAAAAACTCACACCAAAAAAATAATAAAAAAGCATAAAAAATAAAACTGTAAAACTCTAAAAATTTCTAATCAAACTAAAAAGCCATGCCCAATATGTAGCATAATTTAGCCACACTCACTGTTTTCTCCATGTGCCACAAGTCACCATCTCCCTAGTAGGGGCCCCAGTGTTCTGCAGGCTATTAGTTGCCTTGACAAATACTAGGGGTTATTGCTGGGGATTATGATTTCTGGCCCTGTCACCTGCTGAGATTTATCATTGCTGGCACTGACACCAATGCGGAGGTTAAATGTTGTTGCCAGAATCTCTTCAGCTGTATGTCAATGTCCTATTTTGTTCAAACTTTAGCAAAACAAAACGGCAAGCTACAAGCTGTACACTGTGAAGCTACACTTTAGACCACTTTATTGACCACACACACACGAGTAAACAGGTACTTTACTGTGGACAGCTAGCAGCCCACGTGGCACACCTTATTTTACTTCTCAATCCCTTCATGGTGTAACTCTTAATTATTTACAAATGTTGGCATCTATGGTTTCATTTTTACACCCACTGACACCAAATATAGAACAAATTTTTACACCTGTTGATCAGCAATGTAAGCAAAAATGCAACATACATATGACCACTGTGTTCTGGGTATTTTAACATTGTATCTGCTTTTCTCACTGTCATATTTGCCCCTATTATACACAAGGACTTCGGGGCCCTTTCCCACGTACGGATCCCGTGATGATCCGTACCTTTCTTATCCGCTTGCTGGCAGATGACAGGGCGGTCCCTGCACACTGTGCAGGGACTGCCCTGTCAGATCGCCACTCTCCCCTATGGGGGGGATCGGATGAACACGGACCGTCTGTCCGTGTTCATCCGATCCACTCTGCAGACGGATGGAAACATAGGATTTTCCTCCGTCTGCAGAATCTGACCATAGCGGGGACCAATGAGATCGGGTGTCAGCAGATATTCATCTGCTGACACCCGCTATCCCATAGGGATACATGCATGTCCGTATTTCATCCAAAAATGGATGGATGAAATACGGACATACTGTGAAAGGGGTCTGATGCCGCATATACACGATCATTTTTCGGCATTAAAAAAACATTTTTCAAAAACGTCATTTAAAATGATCGTGTGTGGGCTTCACATCATTTTTTTAGGTTCTGAAAAACGACAATTTTTTTTTTCGAACATGCTGCATTTTTTAACGTTGTTTTAAACAATGTTGTTTTTCGGGTTGTAAAAAATTATCGTGTGTGGGCTAAAACAACGTAAAAAACCTGCGCATGCTCAGAAGCAAGTTATGAGACGGGAGCGCTCGTTCAGGTAAAACTACCGTTCATAATGGAGTAAGCACATTCATCATGCTGTAACAGACAAAAAAGCGTAAATCGTCTTTTACTAACACGGAATTAGCTAAAGCAGCCCAAAGGCGAATGGAACTTCCCCTTTATAGTGCCGTTGTACGTGTTGTATGTCACTGCGCTTTGCTAGATCATTTTTTAAAAACGATGGTGTGTAGGCAACGTCGTTTTAATAATGAAGTTGGGAAAACGTAGTTTTTTCAACATGCTGAAAAACGTGTTTTTTTCCCCCATGCTAAAAAATGATCGTGTGCTCCCCCATACGCCTCATTTTTGGAGCGATCCAAAATTCAGACCGAATACCCTAGTCCCAGTGGATCTCACATGGTGGATAAATAATAACATAACCTCACTCTCCAATTTTATAGAAGGCACCAATTTTATCCCTTTCTCCTCACTGAAATCAAAGTACCAGATCCCTGACTCAGAGTATGATAATTTCCTTCACATCAAGCAATTCTTCGACACACATTTCCAGATTTCGAATACCCAACCCCCCACCCTTTTTGAGAACCTATGTCTTAACTCTCCCAGAAAACGAGGATTCATCTCAGACCTTTATTCCACCTTTATTAATAAACACAAATACTAACAAACTACCTTATATGATTAAATGGGAACAAGACGAAAACTTCACATACTCTACAGTTAAATGGGATAATTGTATAAACAAAAAATGATCGTGTGCATTATACTCCTTGTACCAACACAGCATGCCTCAAAAAAGTTGTCTGGATGGAGATGCCCCTGATTGAAGGACCTCCCCATCACCGCTTGTCTTCAGACCTTTAACAGCAAGAAGGACACTGCATAGCTATCATCCTCAGAGTCCCCTGCAACTATATTTTGCTGCAACATTTGAGGTATCTTTATTATTAAACTTTATATATACCCGGGTGCACAATTCCTGCAGGACTTTTGTTGGGCCCTTTGTTGATAATACTTTGTATATTGGATGTACTGTATATGCCATTATTATTTTTTCCTTTATAAAGCTTGCATTTTTTCATACTGTGTACATCTATACAGTTATGATTAATATTATATGCCGATTGCAGTAGTTCATCTGCTCCCAATTACTTTAATTACTGTAGGTTACTGGTTAATTTCCCAAGAAGGACTGTTCACAGAGTCCCGGTCCTGTGTGAAGGCATGGTCAAACCTATTATCAAACACGCTCGTCTGCTTAGCTAAGGTTCTGGTTCTCTTACTTATCTACAAGTTTAGTGCACTATTTGTCATACCCCCCAAAAAAAGAGGGCTACTACACTTGAGATGATTGCGTTGTTTATTTAATTTACTTATTTTTTTACTATGCGCAGCACGATATACATTGGTAATAATCATGTTCCTCCTAGGATTAATAGTCAAGCAATAAAAAAAAATGTAATATTTCAGATGCATTTTTTCTCCTGTTATGTGATTCCCACTAATGTTTTCTTTAATAATAGATGAACACTCTGGCCAATTATTCTAGAGACCTTTCCAAAGAGTCCTTTTCTTATTGCTTTCATGGTAGCTAGCTTTTCAGACAATTGTCAGGAATCTGTGGCATGTCTGTGACTCTTTGGACAGATACATGGCATTAAGCGAGTGATTGAAAGCCTACACAATAAAGTGTATGTAAAGTTAGATCTGTTTGTTTCAGTTAATCTGTTAGATTAGTTAGAACATTAGATGAGACGTGTTAGTTTTATACAGAATTATCACAGTCTGCTGGAGTAGGGATGTAAGGGTTAAATCAGCATAGTATAGGGAAAATAAAAGTGAGGGAGTGATTTTATCTGTTTGTTGTGGCAAATGCCATACATGCCTGTCCTGAGGAAGTCCACTGGACAACATGTTGAGTTGGCAGGCTCTGTGACATCAGACACAACCAGAAAGTTCAGGCACAGCTACCCTTGCAGGCGTGGTGGAACAGTTTTTTAACCACTTCATATGACGTCATATGACCAAATGTTCATAGCGGTGGTTTCGCTGCTTGATCATTCTTATAGGCAGGGGGAGGGGACATCTCCCCTCCCGCCGCCATCCGGTGCTTCTCCGGGCTCTCTCTTGTGCCATTGGAGGCCCAGGGAACGAATCGCCCGCCGCCGAATGACCGGCGGAGGCCCGGTACCTGGAGGTAAACAAAGCCGCAAAAACTTGAAGAGAAAATATGGACAGCCGCACACCAGAAAAACCTTAAAAAGGTGGCCTTTATTGGTAAAAGAAAAAAAGCACAGCAAGCAGTGGGGTATATAGCTGACGCGTTTCTCACTAGGGTTCAGTGCTTAGTCATAGCTAAAAACAAAATGAAATACATTCCAAATATATACACCCATCTAAAAACATTGCATGATCCACCCTGCCTGTGATTGGCCATCGCTAATTGTGTGTGGTCAGTCAATAGACTGACGACGATGATAATCACCTGCAGGAGTGGGCCAAATGAATAAATGACACACATTTAAAAAATCTAATTGAATCAAATAATGATAAAGTATCTATTTACTCGGCGTAACATCATCTTTTACATTATACAAAAAAATTGGGCTAACTTTACTGTTTTGTTATTTTTTAATTCATGAAACCGTTTTTTTCCCAAAAAAGGCATTTGAAAAATTTTTGCGCAAATACCGTGCAAGATAAAAAGTTGCAATGACCCCACTTTATTCCCTAGGGTGTCTGCTAAATATATATATATATATATATATATATATATATATATATATACATATATATATATATATATATATATATATATATATATATATATATATATATATATATATATATATATATATATATATATATATATATATGATGTTTGGGGGTTCTGAGTAATTTTCTAGCAACAAAAATTATGATTTTTACATTAAAGGAGAGAAGTGCTAGAATAGGCGCGGTATGGAAGTGGTTGTATACCCAGTCAGACGACTTTTCTTTATTAGGACAATTGCAGGTTTTAAAATCATTTGCATTAGAAGATTGTCTCATTACCTGTCCTCATTGCGAGGTATATGTATTATTGTGGCTCATGACGTAGCCCGCGCATGCGCCATTTGTCCAAACTGTCCGGCAGCCCGAGACCCTGCGGAAGAATGCAGAGTCTATGTCTATGGGCTGTGTCATTTCCTATTGTCAACGTCAGCCCCGACATCCCGCGATGCCAGCAACATTCTCTGTCTGATTCGCTCGACGTTCGTTTCCATAGTAACCGGAAACTAAGACGAGGCTTGGATACTGCAATTGGTGCGCAAGATTACAACGAGAAAAACTTAATGCGGGCGGAAGTAAATGAGAATACAGGCACGGAACACCACAGTTGATATGGCAACGGCTATGACAGAGCAGCAGCGTTTCAAATATACAGTCTTTTTACAGTAAGAACAATTTTTGGGCTTACTCTTAGTGCCCATTTTATTCTTAATACACGTGTGGATTGATTAAATCAGTTTTTGCTGTCCCCTCAAAATAACTCAACACACAGCTATTAAAGGGTCACTAAAGGAAAACATTTTTTTTGCTGAAATGACTGTTTACAGGGTATAGAGACATAGGGCCAGATTCTGGTAGATCGCCGCATCTTTGCGACGGCGTAACGTATCTCATTTACGTTATGCCGCCGCAAGTTTTACGGGCAAGTGCTTGATTCACAAAGCACTTGCCTGTAAAGTTGCAGCGGCGTAACGTAAATCCTCCGGCGCAAGCCCGCCTAATTCAAATGATCCGGGTAGGGGCCGTGGATCATTTAAATTAGGCGCGTTCCCGCGCCGAACGTACTGCGCATGCGCCCGCCCCTAAAATTTCCCAACGTGCATTGCGCTAAATGACATCGCAAGGATTGGTTTCAACGTTAACGTAAATGGCGTCCAGCGCCAATTAATGGACAACTTAAGCAAACGACCTAAATTTTCAAATTTCGACACGGGAACGACGGCTATACTTAACATTGACTGCGCCTCATATACCCAGGGGCAACTTTACGCGTCGCAAATCTTACGTAAACGTTGTAACTTCACTGCGTCGGTCGGGTGTACGTTCGGGAATTCGCGTATTTTGATAATTTGCATACTCGATTGGGAAAACAACGTCGGCGACACCTAGCGGCAAAAAAAAAATGCATTTAAGATCCGACAGCTTAGGAGCCTTACGTCTGTCGGATCTAATGGTTATCTATGCGTAACTGATTCTATGAATCAGGCGCATAGATACGACGTGCGGACTCAGAGATACGACGGCGTATCAGGCAATGGTAAAGGTGATGGTCTGGCCAAGCATGTCTCCAGACCTATACCCTATTGACTTCTGTGGGGCATCTTCAAACGGAAGGTGGAGGCACGCAAGGTCTTTAACATCCACCAGCTCTGTGATGTCGCCATGAAGTAGTGGAAAAGGACTCCAGTGGCAACCTGTGAAGCTTTGGTGAACTCCATGCCCAAGAGGGTTAAGGTAGTGCTGAAAAATAATGGTGGCCACACAAAATATTGATACTTAGGGGCCAATTTGGAAATTTTCACTTAGAGGTGTACTCACTTTTGTTGCCAGCGGTTTAGACATTAATGGCTGTGTGTTGAGGTTTTTTGAGGGGACAGCAAATTGACACTGTTATACAAGCTGTACTCTCACTACTTTACATTGGAGCAAAGTGTAATTTCTTCAGTGGTGTTGTCACATAAAAAGGTACAATACAATATTTACAAAAATGTGAGGGGTGTACTCACTTTTGTGAGATATTGTAAGTGTTTAGACAGCACTATCAAATGTAATTGCTTGTCAGGAGTCAGCAGCTAGGAGACCAGATAAACACTATATATATCAAAAGTATTGAGACGACTGCCTTTACACGCACATGAACTTTAATGGCATCCCAGTCTTAGTCCGTAGGGTTTAACATTGAGTTGACCCACCGTTTTCAGCTATAACAGCTTCAACTCTTCTAGAAAGACTATCTGCAAGCTTTATGAGTGTGTCTATGGGAATATATGATCATTCTTCCAGAAGTGCATTTGTGAGCTCAGGCACTGATGTTGAACGAGAAGGCCTGACTTGCTGTCTCCGCTCTAGTTCATCCAAAATGTGTTCTATCGGGTTAAGGTCAGGACTCTGTGCAAGAAAATCAAGTTACTCCACCCCAAACTTGCTTATGCATTTCTTAATGGATAAAGTTGAGAGTTGAAGCTGTAATAGCTGTAAAGGGTGGGCCAACTCAATATTGAACCCTGCGAACTAAGGCCCCTTTCACACTGGGGCGGGAGGCCTGAAAAACTCCTCCATGTGAAAGGGGTCTAAGACTGGGATGCTAAAGTTAATCTGTGTGTAAAGGCAGGTGTCCCAATAATTTTGGTAATATAGTGTATGTAGCTACACAAAGGGAACTGGATCTTTAAAGTGAGATTGATTTACAGCGAATGAAACATAATCACACACCAGCCAACAATAAACATAAGCAATGGCGACTAATGTTTTTTTTGGGGGAGGGTGGCAAACAACACCCCACCAGGCTGCAAACAACCCCCCTCCCACGGCACTAACACAGCCACCACCCGATGTCCTTACCTTGGATGCAGGCAGTGAGAGAGTGGCAGGCTCTGGGAAAGCGGTGTCTCCTCTCTAATCCTCCCGGCTCAAGGCCTCCAATAGAATCACCTGACGTTTTGCCCAATAGGAAAACAGGTTTCATATCTGCTTCCCGATTGGCCCGGAAGGAGAATAAGTGTTGCAACAGCGAATTCTCATTCGCTGTTGCAACACACCTGGGTGGGCTCCAGACGCAATGCTCTGCGTCCCAAGTCCACTCTATTTTGAAGCCTATTAGAGCCTATGACTCTAATCAGGTTCTTTAAAAAGAAAATCCTGGTCACACTAGTTCATGTGCCTGGTGACCTGAAAGAGGCCAGACACATGAATAGGGGGTGGCAGTGACTATGCATGAATCTATCCACTATCTATTACATGATTTTATATATTACATTTATCATATGTATTATGACAATACGACGCCATGTCATGATGGGCAAATGGCAGTTAGAGTGTAGTTTGGCAGGCTAGACTCAATTGTAAGATCCGAACAAGTATACGTTTCAAGAAGCTTCTAACCCAAGGACTCCAGGACATGTATTGTATAAGATAAACAAGCTTGTTGAATTTCTCAAGGCTGGGTAAGTCCAGCTTTGGGTCCTGGAGTTTGGATGCTTCATAGTGACTTTGAGGAAATGAGGTCCAGGTTTTGTGCGCAACCATTTCACACTAATTCTGCAGTTATGTAGTTTTGGAGTGACTATATCTCAGGGCTCCACCCTTTCCAGTCCCTGTGGCTGCAAGAAAGCAACCCGAGGTGCATGTGTGCACAATAGTGTATGGAGGAACAGACAAAAGCCTAATGCTAGATACACAAGGGAAGTTTTTTTTTTCTCTTTTCAAGCCCGCGGGCTGAGAGGTCACCGTACTAACTAAGCAATGTTATTGTGACGATTTTTCCCACTGAACTATTGTGTTCTGACAGGGGCGCTGCCCACCAGAACACACTGATCAACACTCGTAGCCATTGGCTGCAAGCGCTAATTGAATGCTGGTTTTCCAACATGCTTAAAAAACAAAATAGTGTTTAATGACTTAGTGCATATTGAAAAAACAGAGCATTGATATTGAAAATGTTTAAAAATATATGTATGTGAAAATATATATTTTTTAAATAAATTGAAAATAAAAGTTCTAGAATCAACAAGAATGTTCCCAAAATTTAAATCCAACAGGATAGTGTGATCCAAGCAGTTCCACCACCACGAAAAAACAGGCCTGTGAAAATCACTCTGTAAATGGAGACTCTTATCAGATAATGTGAACCTTGTATCTTTAGCAAGGTCACAAACACTTGCAGGCATAGCCCTGCAGGGTCAAATGGTCCACCTTGTCTCTGGGACTCACTGACGGTCAGAGAAGGTCGTCCATAATATTCAGTTCTCATCTGGGGATCTTGATCAGCCAGACACCACGGAACAAATATAAAAAGAGGAGGTACGATTATTAGGTGTCTGTAATATACTAAGCCTTTGTGGTAATTTCCATAAACTCTCCTAAATTATGGGTTCCATTATCAGGCCTTTTGGTCTTCTTGCAGTTGGATTGTGGTATGAAACCTTTCACATCAAAATCAAACTGCAAGAGGACCAAAAGGCCAGAATTGCAAAGATAGGGGAACCCATAATTTAGGACAACTTATGGAAATAAATAGGTAACTGTAAATTTAAAATATTCTGGCCATGGGTGGGATTTTCTTATAGAGGATATCATAAAACACTTAGGGCCAGATCCACATAGCGAGTACGCCGGCGTATCTACTGATACGCCAGCTTACTTTCAAATTACCCGCGTCGTATTTTTAGTTTGAATCCTCAAACCAAGATACGACGGCTTCTGGGTTCGATCCAACAGGCGTACAGCTTCGTACGCCTTCGGATCGTAGGTGCAATACTTCGGCGCCCGCTGGGTGGAGTTCACGTCGTTTTCCGCGTCGGGTATGCAAATTAGCTTTTTCCGACGATCCACGAACGTACGCGCGGCCGGTGCATTCTCTTACGTTGTCTCTAGTCGGCTTTTTCCGGCGTATAGTTAAAGCTGCTATTTTGCGGCGTATAGATAGACTTGCCATGTTAAAGTATGGCAGTCGTTCCCGCGTCGAAATTTGAAAAATAAATTTTGCGTAAGTCGTCCGTGAATAGGGATGGTCGTAAGTCACGTCTAAGTTCAAACAATGACGTTGTTGCGACGTAATTTCGCACAAAGCATGGCGGGAAATTTTGAAACTGAGCATGCGCAGTTCAATCGACGCGGGGACGCGCTTCATTTAAATGAATCACGCCCCCTACCCGCTGATTTGAATTCCGCCGCCAGAAATACACTACGCCGCCGTAACTTACAGCGCGAAATCTTCCTGGATTTGACTTAAAGCCAGGTAAGATACGGCGGCGTAGCGTATCTCTGATACGCTGCGCCTATCCAATTATATGTGGATCTGGCCCTTAGTGTTAATGCAGGTGCAGGTGTAAGGCTCAATATTGTTTTTTTTTTTTTCTTTCTACTGTACCTTAGTGCCGATTCACACTACATGAAAGTCGGCATGACTTTGAGGCAACTTCGAGGCAACTTCAAGTCGCCTCCAGTACAGGCAACTTTGCCAGTGGCCAATCAAACAATAATCAGCTCGTGGAAGGGAGGGGTTTGCCTGAGATTTTCTCTTCATGTAAAGTTTCTTCAGTTAAGACAGTGATCCGACTTTGGAGGCAACTTCCATTGAAATCAGTTGCCTACAGGTTGCCTAAAAGTCGCCTTGAAGTAGAACAGGAACCTTTTCTGAAGTCGGAGCGACTTCAGTAGTGTACATTAACCACTTAAGGACCGCCTCCTGCCCAGCCGTGGGTCGCGGGCGCGGGTCCGAAGCTCCGTGACCGCGGGCACGGGACCCGATCGCCGCTGGAGTCCCGCGATCGGTCCCTGGAGCTGAAGAACGAGGAGAGATGTGTGTAAACACAGCTTCCCCGTTCTTCACTGTGGCGCTGTCATTGATCGTGTGTTCCCTGATATAAGGAAACACGATCAATGATGTCACACGTCCAGCCCCGCCCCCCTACAGTTAGAAACACATATGAGGTCACACTTAACCCCTTCAGCGCCCCCTAGTGGTTAACTCCCAAACTGCAATTGTCATTTTCACAGTAAACAATGCATTTCTATAGCATTTTTTGCTGTGAAAATGACAATTGTCCCAAAAATGTGTCAAAATTGTCTGATGTGTCCGCCATAATGTCGCGGTCACGAAAAAAATTGCTGATCGCCGCCATTAGTAGTAAAAAAAAATTATTAATAAAAATGCAATAAAACTATCCCCTATTTTGTAAACACTATGGGCCAGATCCACAGACGCAGTACGCCGGCGTATCTACTGATACGCCGGTGTACTTTCAAATTTCCCGCGTCGTATCGTTGTTTTGAATCCTCAAAACAAGATACGATGGCTTCTGGGTTAGATCCGACAGGTGTACGTCTTCGTATCTAAGATGCAATACTTCGGCGTCCGCTGGGTGGCGTTTTCCGTGTCAGGTATGCAAATTAGCGATTTACGACGATCCACGAACGTACGCGCGGCCGTCGCATTTTCTAACGTCGTCTGTAGTCGGCTTTTTCCGGCGTATACATAGACTTGCCATGTTAAGTATGGCCATCGTTCCCGCATCGAAAATTGAATTAATTTTTTTGCGCAAGTCGTCCGTGAATAGGGATGGACGTAACTCACGTCTAAGTTAAAAAAATGACGTCGTTGCGATGTCATTTCGCACAAAGCGCGGCGGGAAATTTCTTGACGACGCATTCGCATTTTATTTGGCGTGGGGACGCGCTTCATTTAAATGAAACCCGCCCAATTTGAAATCCGCCGCCAGAAATACACTACACCGCAAAATCGATGAGGATTCGAAAATGCGCCAGGTAAGGTACGGCGGCGTAGTGTATCTCTGATTTTGCGCAAACCAATCGATAAAGGCTTATTGTGATTTTTTTACCAAAAATAGGTAGAAGAATATGTATCGGCCTAAACTGAGGAAAAAAAATGTTTTTTATATATTTTTGGGGGATATTTATTATAGCAAAAAGTAAAAGATATTGTTTTTTTTTCAAAAATTTTCAATTTTGTTTGGGAGCCACGTCGCGCAACCGTGCAATTGTCAGTTAAAGCGACTCAGTGCCGAATCGCAAAAACTGGCCGTGTCCTTTACCTGCATTTTGGTCCAGGTCTTAAGTGTGTGACAAAGTCGCAGAAATAGCGATAATGTAATGCAGCAAAGTCGCTGGTCTTAAGCAATAAATACGACTTTATTGCACTCAAAAAGAAATAATACAAAACAAAATGGCCTACTCCAATTTAGGAGGCTAACTAACAGTAGTGTCCCTCACTACACTGTACTGGAGGGGCTATTCCAGCCTCCAGTATAAAACAAACAAAATAACAGTCCAAATAAACAATTATCTGTGACAGACCTTGTTCCTCCAATGTAGACAGTCTCAGTCCTGTCCATCCAGCTCAGCATGCCTCTCACACTGAGCTCTCACTCTCTCCTGTCTCTATCAGGTGTAGGCTAATCGATAGGGAGAGAGAGGAGGTTTACCTGTTGGCCAGGCTTAACCCTTTCTAAGACAGGGAAAGCTGACCTTTCCAACCTCTCACTGACATACATGGAACCAAGGGCCAGATTCACGTAGAATTGCGGCGGCGTAACGTATCCTAGATAAGTTACACCGCCGCAATTTTTCATCGCAAGTGCCTGATTCACCAAGCACTTGCGATGAAAACTACGCCCGCGGCCTCCGGCGCAAGGCGGGCCAATTCAAATGGGCGTGTGCCATTTAAATTAGGCGCGCTCCAGCGCCGGACCTACTGCGCATGCTCCGTTTCCTAACTCCCGCCGTGCTTTGCGTGCCGTGACGTCATTTTTTTGAACGGCGACTCGCGTAGCGTACTTCCATATTCCCGGACGGCTTACACAAACGACGTTAAATTTTGAATTTCGACGCGGGAACGACGGCCATACTTTAGACAGCAATAGACTTGCTGACTAAAGTTAGGGCACCAAAAAAAACGACTAACTTTGCGACGGGAAACTTGACTACGGACGACGTAGCGAACGCGAAAAACCGTCGTGGATCCGCCGTAACTCCTAATTTGCATACCTGACGCTGGTTTACGACGCGAACTCCCCCCAGCGGCGGCAGCGGTACTGCATCCTAAGATCCGACAGTGTAAAACAATTACACCTGTCGGATCTTAGGGATATCTATGCATAACTGATTCTATGAATCAGTCGCATAGATAGAAACAGAGATACGACGGAGTATCAGGAGAAACGCCATCGTATCTCATTTGTGAATCTGGCCCCAAGTACCCTGTCACAAGTGGTTAAGACGGCTCTCATTCACTTCAATTGAATTTCTCATGTCGCGCGACTTGGGGCGACACAAGTCGGATCCCAAGTCGCGGTAGTGTGAACCGGCACTTACATTGCTCATCTCTCTAAAGTCGGAATTCAGTGAGCTAAATAAAAAAATGTACCAATACTAGTGTATTATAGTATTGTCAGTGTTATTTTAAAAGCTACTATGATAAGTTCAATGTAAAACTCAATTTACAAAGACTACCACAATGAGTTACAACTCCTTAAAATAACACTTGAAGCTACTGATAACTGCAAGTTTCAAAAGGTGTCTATTGGGGAGAATCTATTTGTGGCGGTGATAAAATGATTATTTGTGAGATAACGATCTTTGAGGAAAAAAAAGTATTTTGCAGGTCTATCGCATGAGAAAAAAATAATTCCACACTTGAGTGATATTTATGGTTGTGAATAGTTTTATATCAAAATCATTACAAGATTTTAATATATTGACTGAAAAAATAGAACTACTGACATTGTTTCATCACAAGGCTGGAAATTCACAGACCTTAGCTAAGCTTCCCCATGAAGCAAATGGAATGCAGCTCAGTGCCAACACATCCTCTAGTGGGCCCTGACTATGTAACCCAAAATTTAAATGAAAAACACTTTGGGCCAGATTCATAGAAGAAATACGCCGGAGTATCTACTGATACTCCGGCGTATTTTAAAATTTGCCACGTCGTATCTTAATTTGTGATTCACAAACAAGATACAACGGCATTTGGCTAAGATCCGACAGGCTTACGGCTTCGTACGCCTTCGGATCTTAGGCTGCAATACTTCGGCCGCCGCTGGGTGGAGTTCACGTCGTTTTCCAGCGTCGGGTATGCAAATTAGCTTTTACGGCGATCCACGAAGCTACTCGCGTGCGTTACGTCGTCGCAAGTCGTTTTTTCCCATCGCAAAGTTAAGCCTCTTTTTTCATGGCTTAACTTTAGAGCAGCCATGTTAAAGTATGGCCGTCGTTCCCGCGTCGAATTTCAATTTTTTTTTCCGGCGTAAGTACGTTACGCACGTCGCCATTCACAAACACGTCGGGGCGCCGTCATTTCGCACAAAGCACGGAGGGAAATTTCCAAACGGAGCATGCGCAGAACGTTCGGCGCGGGAGCGCGCCTAATTTAAATGGTACACGCCCCATTTGAATTAGGTGGGCTTGCGCCGGACGTCTTTACGATACACCGCCGTAAGTTTACACGCAAGTGCTTGGTGAATCAGGCACTTGCGCTGAAAACTTGCGGCGGTGTAACGTAAAGATGATACGTTACACCCCCGCGATTCTTTCTGAATCTGGCCCTTAGTTGGGACTATCAGTTTGCTTGCCTGCCTCTCTGTACTTGAGCCAAGGAGCCAAATTACAACAGAGAATAATGATAACACTAAATATTTTATTTCAACAAATGTATTTGAATTATTTTTCTGGCCGTGGGGTTTATTTACGAAAGGCAGATCCACTTTGCACTACAAGTGCACTTGGAAGTGCAGTCGCTGTGGATCTGAGGGGGACATTCAAGGAAAATAAAAAACAGCATTTTTGCTTCCACATGATTGGATGATAAAATAAACAGAGCTTCCCCTCATTTCAGATCTTCCCCTCAGATCTAAAGTGACTGCACTTCCAGTGCACTTGTAGTGCAAAGTTGATTTGCTTTTAGTAAATCACATAGTGTCATTCAAGGGGTAAACTTAAATAAATAATACATGATAAGGCCACCCTGGCTAAAACCAATCCAAAGTCCATCCAAATATACTGGACTAAACCACCACGATGTGCTTTCACATTGGGCGGTGGAGCCGCGGTGACGGTATAGCCGCGCTATTTATAGCGCCGCTATACCGTCGTATTTACCACGATATTCGGGCGCTAGCGGTGAGGTTTTAACCCCCGCTAGCGGCCGAAAAAGGGTTAATACCGGTATTAAAACAATATAAAAAGCCGCGCCAAGTATCAACAAAAAATTGAATATAAAAGTTCAACAGTCCACAAATGGTATGAGTAAGTGGAATCGCTGTATTGATCAGAGGCTGATTTGCATGCAGAGATGTTCAGCTTTTCAATGCACCAGGTGACATATATACAATGTGTGAGATCCCACCACCGAAATTGTATATCAGCTTACCAGATAGCAAGCCTTTAGTGCAGTTGGCTATAGCCCAGCCACGGCCTTTGAATCCCCTGGGCTAAGATGTTTCAAGATTCCCAATCAAATGGCAGACTTGGAGTTGAAAGCGATGCTTGTTTTGCGATTTAAGACACCCAGCACCTCCTCAATAATCACAGTAACGTGATAAGCGTAACCCAATCCGGTTCACATGCGGGCAGGAAGATAGAAAGGGACGCAATAGCGTGATATCGTAGGTAACAGATTTATTAAAAAAAGTATTGTACTTACACTTAGACAGTATAAACACAGCATATAAACAGGTAAAAAAGCCGGCCGGCTTACGGAGCCCTCCTCCTCGGCGTGATGACGTCACTGACGCTGCCTCCAGACGCGTTTCGTCCTATTGGACATTCTCAATGGGGGTAGGGCTAGCAGCAGTGTGTCATCTTATATAACAGCCACTCAATGCAAAGGGAGGTCCATAGAAACTGACCCCGCCATCTTTGTTGAGGGAAAAATTTCCCATACAACCGCGCATAATCTCGCGGCCAGGGAAGAGAGTATAGAGCATTCGCCAACGTTCTATAACGGAGATGAAAGTACTCTCACTGCGGATTGATAACGTAAATATAAAATTAGATTAAATTTAAAAAGTGTAGTCTTAATACCTACAGCATAGAGAGAGCTGAGGAACCGAGGGAAAGACTAATGTCTGGCACAAGACAAGGATCCCTTGGCTCACTGTGGCCATCTTGTGGACAAAATTAAAAACTCTTTTTGAAAAGAGTAAATTCATTCGTAACAATACATAGTTTAAGAGGAATCAAGCCTCCAAACTAACATGAGGTTATAATGGGTTTTATTGACCATGTTAATAGGAGATTCTCAAGATCTCATATAACATTTAGTGAAGTCCTCATCCAAAATTCCTTTGATTCATTATGTTAACCCAAATATATAAGGCTTTATAGTGTACTAAAGACAATTAAGGAAAATTAGTGCTATTAGAAATCTATAAATATTATATGAAAAAAAGTAAAAAGAAAAAAACCAGATCACAGGGCCTGTTATAATACACACCCTATGGTCAGCGTGATCCGAGGGTCTTTAATGGTCCAAGGATATCAATATTAAATAGTGTATATAAACTATTCTACCTTTAGTGCTAATTGCATTAGTTATCTTATATGAAAGTGAATACACACATATATCGTGAAAAATTACATTAATTTTAAATCCACCCCGTTTTTCGAAAAACTCAAGGGGGAAAGGCCAAGGAACGGCCAAAACTCGTGCTAAAAATATACAAACAAATCCATCTAATGTAAAAAAATATTATTTTTATGTGAAAAAATTTTTTTATTTGTTAATTTTTATGTGAAAAAAATTTGATTTGAAAAAAAATTTTTCTTTATATTTTGAGGCTATAGTACCTCCTTTAAACAGAATATGTGAATCGTATAGGAGCAGACTCTAAATCTAAATATTAAACCCAAAATGTTAACATAATTACAGTCTGGGATTTACTTAAAGATTGACTTAAAATTTTGACTTTAAAAAATTTTGACTTTAAAAAAACCGCGTCTGTTTCTATGGGACCCTATGCAAAGGTTCACATCAGGCGTTGTTAATGAAAGCGTTCACGTCAGTTTCAATGTTCAGGCCATGGGGGCTATATGCTTTCAAACGATGGATCCACCCCATTTCCATTTTAGAAATTTCCCTCACAAGATTACTTCCCCTCCAATGTGCCTTATACTTGTCAATCCCAAGGAAAAGGGTATTGGAGGGGTCCTTGTGATGTTTAAGCCTGTAATGGTTGGACACGGAGTGGTTCCTAAAGCCCGCTAGGATTTTTGTGATGTGTTCATTAACCCTTACTTGCATTGATCTCTTGGTCCGGCCTACATATTGAAGCCCGCAAGGGCATTGGACCAAATATACCACCCCTGTGGATGCACAGGTGATGCATGGTGCAATTTTAAATTCTTTTGATGTAACTGTAGAAATAAATGATGTTACACATCTTTTGTGATTGCTACTAAGGGCACATACTCGGCACTTATTGCATTTGTAGTAGCCTTTAAGCTGATCGAAAAAACCAATACCTCTAAGGGGAGGGTCAATAACATTAATAGAGATCTTATTTCTAAGAGACTGCACCCCTTTAAAGATCACCTTGGGTTTTAATGGTAAAATTTCCCTCAACACTGGATCACTCCTGGCAATATGCCAATGCTTGTGAATTAAATGTGAAATAGAACGGTGTTGGATGGAATATGAGGTAATGAAAGGTACGCCATCCGAAAATTGACTACCCACACTCCGTTCTCTTTCTTGTAGAAGTTCACTTCTATCTAGGGTTGTGATTTGGTCTAGGGTTTCTTTCAAGGATCGCTCATTGTACCCTTTCTCCAAAAACCTCTCAGTTAGGACCCCCGCTTGATTCAAGAACTCCTGGTGGTCCGAACAATTGCGCCTTAGCCTGAGGTATTGGCTCTTAGGGACCCCTTTTAGCCAGGGAGCATGATGACAGCTGTCAGTGGGGATAAAGGCATTGCGGTCCGTATCCTTGAAATAAGTGGAGGTGACAAAGGCACCATTTTTTATACTAATCTTCAGGTCCAAATAATGGACACTAACTCGACTTGCCTCATGTTTTAATTCAATCCCCCTGGTGTTAGAGTTGAGATCAGTAATAAACTGATTGAGATCCTCATACTCACCGGCCCATAGGAGGAGGATGTCATCGATGTACCTTGCCCATAGGGCCACTTGGGGTACATTTCTTAAAAAGATGACATCCTCCTCCCATTTGGCCATAAATAGATTGGCCAGACTAGGGGCATATTTTGCCCCCATAGCCACCCCCGTCTCCTGCTTGTAGAACTCATTGTCAAACCAAAAATAGTTTGATCCGGCGGCATACTTAAGTAGAGCCATAATAAATTCTATCTGTTTGGTATTTAGGCCTGATTCTCTAGACAGAAAATACAGAACAGCCTCCATGCCTAAGGCATGGGGTATGATGGTATATAAAGACTTCACGTCTATAGTTACCATCCACATATTTGGAATCACTGTAAAACTGGACAGGATGTTCATTATATGTCTCGAGTCCTTGACATACGAAGGCATCCTTTTGACTAGAGGCTGTAGATAGAAGTCAATATATCTGCCCACCCGGGACGTGATCGAATCTATCCCACTAACAATGGGACGTCCCGGGGGGCAGATAGGATCCTTGTGCAGTTTCGGGAGATAATATATTGTGGGGGTTCGAGGCGCCTTGGGAATAAGAAACAGTTTTTCCCTGATGGTAAGTATGCCTTCAAACAAACCCCTTTCTACAAGGATTTCCAAATCCCTTTTAAATTTGAGCTTTGGGTCCCCAGGAAGAATAGAGTAAGTATTGGTGTCGTCAACAATATTGTGCATCTCCCTCATGTAGTCCACTTTGTCTAACACCACAATACCCCCTCCCTTATCCGCTGGTCGAATAATCAAATCTTTATTGTTACAAAGGGAATCTAATCCCTCCTGCAGATCTTTATTAAGTTTTGCCTTCTTAATTTCCATAACCTCCAGGTCCCTTAATAGGACATCCCTAAAAGTTCTTAGAGATGGTGCCATTCCACCCGGAGGGTTAAACAAAGAAGAATTGGCAAGGCCTGAATGAACATAGCCATTAGATATCTGTCGGTCAGTGGGGGTGATTCCCGCCATGTACCTCTTAATATGGATCCTTCTAATGAATTTATGTATGTCCATATACGTACTAAACCTGTTGAGACTTTGTGGGGGTGCATATTTCAACCCCTTATCTAATAAAAGTTTTTCTGGGTCTGTCAGGGTTTTGGTACTAAGGTTAAAAATACCCCTTCCCACTACGTTTTGGGGCGTTTGGACCCTGTGTTTCCTCCCCCCTCTGTTTCCTCTCCTCTTTCTACCAATCTTTTGGTGCCCTGGCCGGGTCTGTGAAAACCCCAATTGTAGGATCCACTTGGGGCAGCGAAAGCACCGGACAGGGAAGGTGCATCCAGGTACTGTGAAGATGGAGGTGCGTACCAAGCTCCCTCAGCTGCCAAATTGTAAGTAGAAGTATCAGGGGCCTGATATCTTTCTGGTCCCTCCCTGTCTCTCAGTGGGAAGAAGGCGTTGGAAACAGGTATGTTATAATCCCAACCCAATCCAGACTCCGGTTGAAAATAAGCCGGAGAGGGATATTCAGGTTCTCCTATTGGGCCCTGGCGCCAATTATCGGTGTTATCCAAATAGTGGCCCCTATCAACAGGAGCCCCTGTCTGCCACCCCCTTGATTGAGGCCTTGACCCTAAAGGTCTAGATGTCCCATTATGATAATAATTTGGGGGTACCCTATTTGGGGGATATTGGTAACCCGAGGGTCCTTGTTGGGAACCCCCCAGGTTTTGAGAACCCGGAAAAGGCCTAAAGGCACCCTGTGGACGGTTATGTTTTTTTACAGCTGGGCCTCTAAACTGTCCATTCCCTCTCCTCGGAGACGCTCTACTTGAGCTACCTTTTAGATATTGTAGATTTTTCTTAGGTCCCGGAATAGTAACGGGCTGCTCCCCCGGAGCGGGGTTTGAAACTTCCATCTCTAAAGGGGCCTGTTTGTTCATTTCTTCAAGGAGTTTTTTTTGCCAATTGAAGACAAGACCATTTTGATAGTCCTCCAAATCCCTGTTGAACTTCTTTTTGTTTTTGTTTTTTTGGTCCCTATCTTCTTTCTCTAAAAGGTTAAGAAGGTTGGCAGATTTATCTTTATATTCCTCACTTTCTTTCAGGGGGTCTAGTTTGATTTTTAAGGTCTTAATCTCATCATCCAGACTCCCTAATTTAGTGATTTTTTTGTCAACCAAAAATTTAAGAAACGAAATTCCTGCAGTATTAAAATACTTGAACCACCCATCAAAGTCAAGGTCACCCTTCTGGGGAGGTACCTCCCACCTAAGACTTCTGGGCACCATACCTAATTTCATATAGGACTCCAAATAAGCGATATCCCATTTTGTATGGTTTTCAGAAACAAGGACATTTTTCAACCTTGTGAATAAGCCATTCAAATCGCCCTCGTCCTCTTTATAGGACTCAAATACACCATCGGTGTTTAGCAATTTTTTGGCACGAAATTCAAAAATGTCCATTGTAAATATAGTCAGTATAACCAGACTAATAAGTGAAGCAGCAGTAATAATATCAGAAAAGCAAATATACACCAAAAAACCGCGCTATCACAACACAGTAATTTCAGGCAGCGGCTAGCGTGTGATGACAAGAAAAAATAAAACAATATAAAAAGCCGCGCCAAGTATGAACAAAAAATTGAATATAAAAGTTCAACAGTCCACAAATGGTATGAGTAAGTGGAATCGCTGTATTGATCAGAGGCTGATTTGCATGCAGAGATGTTCAGCTTTTCAATGCACCAGGTGACATATATACAATGTGTGAGATCCCACCACCGAAATTGTATATCAGCTTACCAGATAGCAAGCCTTTAGTGCAGTTGGCTATAGCCCAGCCACGGCCTTTGAATCCCCTGGGCTAAGATGTTTCAAGATTCCCAATCAAATGGCAGACTTGGAGTTGAAAGCGATGCTTGTTTTGCGATTTAAGACACCCAGCACCTCCTCAATAATCACAGTAACGTGATAAGCGTAACCCAATCCGGTTCACATGCGGGCAGGAAGATAGAAAGGGACGCAATAGCGTGATATCGTAGGTAACAGATTTATTAAAAAAAGTATTGTACTTACACTTAGACAGTATAAACACAGCATATAAACAGGTAAAAAAGCCGGCCGGCTTACGGAGCCCTCCTCCTCGGCGTGATGACGTCACTGACGCTGCCTCCAGACGCGTTTCGTCCTATTGGACATTCTCAATGGGGGTAGGGCTAGCAGCAGTGTGTCATCTTATATAACAGCCACTCAATGCAAAGGGAGGTCCATAGAAACTGACCCCGCCATCTTTGTTGAGGGAAAAATTTCCCATACAACCGCGCATAATCTCGCGGCCAGGGAAGAGAGTATAGAGCATTCGCCAACGTTCTATAACGGAGATGAAAGTACTCTCACTGCGGATTGATAACGTAAATATAAAATTAGATTAAATTTAAAAAGTGTAGTCTTAATACCTACAGCATAGAGAGAGCTGAGGAACCGAGGGAAAGACTAATGTCTGGCACAAGACAAGGATCCCTTGGCTCACTGTGGCCATCTTGTGGACAAAATTAAAAACTCTTTTTGAAAAGAGTAAATTCATTCGTAACAATACATAGTTTAAGAGGAATCAAGCCTCCAAACTAACATGAGGTTATAATGGGTTTTATTGACCATGTT
This sequence comes from Rana temporaria, assembly GCF_905171775.1. Lineage (NCBI taxonomy): Eukaryota > Metazoa > Chordata > Amphibia > Anura > Ranidae > Rana > Rana temporaria. The sequence goes on along the minus strand of NC_053492.1, from coordinate 372,135,429 downwards.
AATAGGAGATTCTCAAGATCTCATATAACATTTAGTAAAGTCCTCATCCAAAATTCCTTTGATTCATTATGTTAACCCAAATATATAAGGCTTTATAGTGTACTAAAGACAATTAAGGAAAATTAGTGCTATTAGAAATCTATAAATATTATATGAAAAAAAGTAAAAAGAAAAAAACCAGATCACAGGGCCTGTTATAATACACACCCTATGGTCAGCGTGATCCGAGGGTCTTTAATGGTCCAAGGATATCAATATTAAATAGTGTATATAAACTATTCTACCTTTAGTGCTAATTGCATTAGTTATCTTATATGAAAGTGAATACACACATATATCGTGAAAAATTACATTAATTTTAAATCCACCCCGTTTTTCGAAAAACTCAAGGGGGAAAGGCCAAGGAACGGCCAAAACTCGTGCTAAAAATATACAAACAAATCCATCTAATGTAAAAAAATATTATTTTTATGTGAAAAAAATTTTTTATTTGTTAATTTTTATGTGAAAAAAATTTGATTTGAAAAAAAAATTTTCTTTATATTTTGAGGCTATAGTACCTCCTTTAAACAGAATATGCGAATCGTATAGGAGCAGACTCTAAATCTAAATATTAAATCCAAAATGTTAACATAATTACAGTCTGGGATTTACTTAAAGATTGACTTAAAATTTTGACTTTAAAAAATTTTGACTTTAAAAAAACCGCGTCTGTTTCTATGGGACCCTATGCAAAGGTTCACATCAGGCGTTGTTAATGAAAGCGTTCACGTCAGTTTCAATGTTCAGGCCATGGGGGCTATATGCTTTCAAACGATGGATCCACCCCATTTCCATTTTAGAAATTTCCCTCACAAGATTACTTCCCCTCCAATGTGCCTTATACTTGTCAATCCCAAGGAAAAGGGTATTGGAGGGGTCCTTGTGATGTTTAAGCCTGTAATGGTTGGACACGGAGTGGTTCCTAAAGCCCGCTAGGATTTTTGTGATGTGTTCATTAACCCTTACTTGCATTGATCTCTTGGTCCGGCCTACATATTGAAGCCCGCAAGGGCATTGGACCAAATATACCACCCCTGTGGATGCACAGGTGATGCATGGTGCAATTTTAAATTCTTTTGATGTAACTGTAGAAATAAATGATGTTACACATCTTTGGTGATTGCTACTAAGGGCACATACTCGGCACTTATTGCATTTGTAGTAGCCTTTAAGCTGATCGAAAAAACCAATACCTCTAAGGGGAGGGTCAATAACATTAATAGAGATCTTATTTCTAAGAGACTGCACCCCTTTAAAGATCACCTTGGGTTTTAATGGTAAAATTTCCCTCAACACTGGATCACTCCTGGCAATATGCCAATGCTTGTGAATTAAATGTGAAATAGAACGGTGTTGGATGGAATATGAGGTAATGAAAGGTACGCCATCCGAAAATTGACTACCCACACTCCGTTCTCTTTCTTGTAGAAGTTCACTTCTATCTAGGGTTGTGATTTGGTCTAGGGTTTCTTTCAAGGATCGCTCATTGTACCCTTTCTCCAAAAACCTCTCAGTTAGGACCCCCGCTTGATTCAAGAACTCCTGGTGGTCCGAACAATTGCGCCTTAGCCTGAGGTATTGGCTCTTAGGGACCCCTTTTAGCCAGGGAGCATGATGACAGCTGTCAGTGGGGATAAAGGCATTGCGGTCCGTATCCTTGAAATAAGTGGAGGTGACAAAGGCACCATTTTTTATACTAATCTTCAGGTCCAAATAATGGACACTAACTCGACTTGCCTCATGTTTTAATTCAATCCCCCTGGTGTTAGAGTTGAGATCAGTAATAAACTAATAAATAATACCGGTATTACCACGGTTTCCCATTGATTTCAATGGGAAAGCGCGGTAAACGACGTAAAAAAATGCATCGATCGTGTCATCCCCTTTATAGGGGAGACGCAATCGATGACGTCAGTCCTACAGCCACACCCCCCTACAGTTGTAAACACACACTAGGTGCACCCTAACTCCTACAGCGCCACCTGTGGTTAACTCCCAAACTGCAACTGTCATTTTCACAATAAAGAATGCAATTTAAATGCATTTTTTGCTGTGAAAATGACAATGGTCCCAAAAATGTGTCAAAATTGTCCGAAGTGTCCGCCTTAATGTCGCAGTCACGAAAAAAATTGCTGATCGCCGCCATTAGTAGTAAAAAAATTTTTTTTATAAAAATGCAATAAAACTATCCCCTATTTTGTAAACGCTATAAATTTTGCGCAAACCAATCGATAAACGCTTATTGCGATTTTTTTTACTAAAAATAGGTCGAAGAATACGTATCGGCCTAAACTGAGGGAAAAAAATGTTTTTATATATGTTTTTGGGGGATATTTATTATAGCAAAAAGTAAAAAATATTGCATTTTTTTTCAAAATTGTCTCTCTATTTTTGTTTATAGCGCAAAAACTAAAAACCGCAGATGTGATCAAATACCACCAAAAGAAAGCTCTATTTGTGGGGAAAAAAGGACGCCAATTTTGTTTGGGAGCCACGTCGCACGACCGCGCAATTGTCTGTTAAAGCGACGCAGTCCCGAACTGTAAAAATACCTTGGGTCTTTAGGCTGCATATTGGTCCGGGGCTTAAGTGGTTAAAGTCTAGCTAAACCAAAAAAATTGTCAGAAAAGGTAATAAATCACTCCACTCTGGGCTGCAGCAATTGTCCTTATTTACTGAAATAAAATGAATGCAAATTATTTTAAAAATCACGTTTTCACAGTGAAAAATTAGGGACCTTACACTAAACAGATTTGTCAGAGTGCAAAAGAGTTGTACACAGTGATTTTGAAATGTAGCCTGTGTAGAGCCATTTACTTAAGAATCTCATAGTGTTCAGAATGGACAATTTTTATTTATTTTGTTGCTTGTAAATACCTTTATTTTGTAGTCCTTCATTACTTCCTCCTCCTTATTAGCCTAGGCTATTAAGTCACAAGGCTATTTGCAAGGGTTTCTGGGATAGGCATCATGTATCCCAGTAGTCCTTGCAAATAGCCTATTTGCATAGAGAAGGGGCGGCAACTTCCTCTGACACTCCCATTGCTATGGAAACCTGACTGAAACCTATTACATCGCATACAGTCTGGCTTCATGATGCCCACACTTAAGATGGCCACGGTCTATTTCTAGATTATAAACTAACTAAATACTCTAACAACCTAACAAAATGGACCTTAGTTTACAGACTAACTTTACTAGATTACATTAAGCTTGTGTATTACAGGGGTATTTATATTTAAAAAGTGAAATTGTGGGTGGAACTCCCCTTTAAGCAAACTATTTTCTTTCTTTTTTTGTTTTGGATTTGGGTTAGGCAGACATGGCAGGTGTTTTTTTTTTTTTAGCAATAACAATTTTATTGGTCAATGGTTCAAATGTACATAACATACAGCCACATAGAGCCCCAGGCCCGCAGGGGGAACATAAAGAATAAACACCTTAACAGTAGCCTAGGGCGTTCATGTTATCTCTGCCTAGCAATTGCAAGTATGCCAGCTTGCCTATTAAAACCAGTGCCGCCAACATGGCGAAGTGCAAGCTGGCCATTGTCCTTCTGGACTAACCACATGTTATGGCTATACTAAGCAGTAGACTTAACTTCTAGGTATCAAAGCAACCGGAGACACTAGGGGTCTTCAAAGAGAAAAGGAAAGAAAAGAGGGGAAAAGAAAGGGAGAGTGATGGAGAGAGGGAGTGTCATCATTTCGGCCCATGTACCTTCTCAGGGTGGATCCTCCCGGCGGTGCCACAGTTCCCAGACCTTGTCGTGAGCCTCCTGCCGATCCCGTAACCTGGCCGTCATCCCCTCCATGATCTCCATGTCTTTAATCCTGGCGTATAGGGCTTCAGGGGGAGGGGGAGACCGACGCTTCCAATGCAACGCCACCAGGCAGCGGGCTGCTGTGAGAATGTGTCGGGCCAGTTTCTTATATGGAGGCGGTAGTCTTACTGGAGGAAGTCCCAGGATGAAATATTTTGGGGAGGAAGGGATCTTCCTCTCTAGGAGCCGCTCCAGTATACATGGAGGAGGGTACCCCTCGCCCCCAGGCACCGCCAGCAGCGGTCCGAGCTAGTGGGATAAATGGCATGGAGGACGTCCGGGGTCATGTACCAGAAACACAGTATTTTATAAATGTTTTCTTTGTATAACGTGCAAATCGAGCTCTTTGCCACCTGCCCCCAGATCTCGTGCCATTGTTCCATAGGGATCTCCTCGCCCAGGGCCTTTTCCCATTTAATCATGTATGCATGCTTGCCCTTCGCCTCCATGGGCCAGGCATTCAGTATAGAGTATATCCCCGAGATCAATCCCCTCTGAGCCGACCCCGCCAGAATCAAACGCTCAAACGGGGTCGGGGGGGGGAACTGCAATTTTGGAGCTATCGACAAGGCATAATGGCGTATTTGGAGATACCTGTAGAATTCCCGGTTCGGGAGACCGTGTTGGGAGCGCAGTTCAGCAAAGGAGCGTAATTTACGGGTCAAAGGGTCAACCAGATTGCCAAAGTGGAAGAGGTTCCTAGAGGTCCACGGGAATGACATGCGGTGGGTGAGGCTGTCCGGCACCTTGGGGTTACAGGCAAAAGAGGTCAGGAGCGAGCCACTGGAGGTCAGCCTATGGTGGGGTATTAGCTTACGCCACATCCGTCGGAGCACCGACATTGGGCCAAGCAATGCGATCGGGGTCTACGTCCGCATTTGCGTTCCACAGGAGACTATTGGGGTGAACTGGGGCCAGCCATAGCTTCTCAATTTCCGTCCACTTGTTATATGAACGCAGTGTAAACCAAGAGGCTATGGCTCGCAGTTGGGCTGCTTGATAGTACCTGACAAGGTCTGGGAAGGCCAGGCCTCCATCCGTACGCGCCGCCGCCAGGACTGACCTTGGTATCCTATGACGCTTGTAGTTCCAAGTAAACTGCAACAGATCTGTCTGGAGTTTTCTCAGGTGGGCATACGGGACTTGGATGGGTAGTGTTTGGAACAAGTATAGGACCTTTGGGAGGATAGTCATTTTCACCGACGCGACTCTCCCCAGGAGAGATATATGATGCTTTCTCCACTGTAACAGGAGGGCTCTGATGGAGCGGAAGAGCGGGGGGAAATTTTCCTGATAAAGTGTGCCAAAGCTCGGGGTAATATAGACACCCAAGTACTTTAGGGCGGCTGTTTTCCACGTGTAGGGGAAGTTCATTTGCAGATGGGTCGCTTCACCAATCTGCATGTTAAGCGGGAGCGCCTCCGATTTTGACGCATTAATTTTATATCCCGAAAGAGCGCCGTACCGATCGAGTTCCGCGTGGAGATTCGGAAGGGATGTTCTAGGCTGGGTCAGAGTCAAAATCACGTCATCTGCGAACAACGAGATTTTGAACTCCCGATCTCTGACCATAATGCCCTTAATACTAGCATTCCCTCGGATAGTGGCCGCCAGGGGTTCTACACATAATGCGAATAGCAAGGGGGAAAGCGGACAGCCCTGCCTGGTGCCATTTGTCACCGGGAACGAGGGGGAGAGGGCGAAGGGAGTCTTAACTTGGGAGGTGGGGTTTGCATATAGGTGCCGAATCGCCTGCAGGAAGGGTCCCCGGAATCCCACGTGTTGTAACGTGGCGAACAGGAAGGGCCAGCCCAGGCGATCAAAGGCCTTTTCCGCGTCCAAACTGAGTAGCAGAGACTGCAGGCCCTCCCTGTTCGCCACCTCCACCAGGTCGATTATCTTCCTGGTGTTGTCACCTGCTTGGCGGAGAGGGACAAAGCCCACCTGGTCTTTATGGATAAGGGAGGGGAGGACTGCGTTCAGACGGACAGAGAGTACTTTAGTGAAGATTTTGAGGTCTGAGTTTAAAAGGGCGATAGGCCTATAGTTGGCACAGATGGAAGGGTCCTTATCCTGTTTGGGTATTACTGTGACGAAGGACCTCTGCATGTCCACTGGGATGGGGGTCTCACGAAGAAATGCATTGAATAGTTTGCACATGTAGGGGAGCAATATAGGATGAAACGCTTTATAATATTCATAAGGGAAGCCGTCTGGCCCTGGGGCCTTGCTAGATGGCATGGATTTGATGGTGGACTCTAATTCTTCTTCCATTATCGGGGCATTTAGAGAGGACAAATCCTCAGGCCGCAGCCGGGAGACCCCACTATTCTCCAGATATTGGGCCATACGTCGGGCTACGTCGGGAGAGAGAGGGGTGCTTGGGATGTCCGGGTTGTTATAAAGATGCGTGTAAAATTCCGCGAATGAGTGGGCTATGTCCCTTGGGTGCGTAAGCAAGGTACCCGTGGCAGATTTAATTTGGTGAGGCGTCGAGGCCTGCGTGCTGTCCCGCAGTTTCCGAGCCAGGAGGGAGTGGGCCTTATTCCCCTTATCATAGAACAACTGCCTTAGTCTGACCAAGGCCTTTTCTACCCGACCTATCGCTAGGTCACTCAGGGTCGCCCGCAGGGAGGTGATCTTTTTAAGGAGCGCCAAGGTGGGGGAGCTCTGCAATTGGCCCTCCAACACCCTAAGCTCCCCTTCAGTTTGGAGTCTCAGGGCCTGCGCGTCTTTCTTCATGGCGGCCGACAGGGCTAAACATTTTCCTCGCATCACCGCCTTGTGGGCTTCCCACAAGACGGGAGGCGTCGTGTCCGGCGCGTCATTCTCCGCAAAGTAATACTTCATGGCTATCTCTAGTTCGGATTTTGAGGGAAGGTGTTGCAGAAGAAGCGTATTCAGCCGCCAGGTGCATGGTCTGCGGATGGGGACCCCTAGTGCTATAGTCAGTAAGACTGGAGCATGATCTGACCAGGATATCGGGAGGATTTGCGCTGCCTGTGTTTGTCTAAGGGCCATAGAGTTAACAAAAAAATAGTCTATTCGGGAGTGGGTGCAGTGGGGAGCTGAGTAGAAAGTGTATTGTCTGTCCCCAGGGTGGAGGACCCGCCAGGCGTCAAAGAGAGCGTAGCGTCGGGAGATCTGGCGAAACAGCCTCGAGTCTCTAAGTACTCGGGGCGAGGTAGCCTTGGGGTTCAGCATGTGGCGATCGGATGCCTCCGATTGAGTCAGGTTGAAGTCCCCCCTACCACCAACGTCCCACAGTCCGTACGATGGAGGCGAGCATAGACTCTAGATAGGAACCCATGTTGGCGAGTGTTTGGGGCGTATATCGCACAAAAGGTGACCTTCTGTTCCTGCCATAGGCCCTGTAGTATGAGGAAGTGCCCCTGCGGGTCGCTATAGTGGTGGGAGCTAACAAAGGGGGAGCCCTTCTTGATCAATATAGCAACCCCAGCCCGTTTTTGGGACCCTGAGGAAAGGAAGATCTGTGTGTAATATTTAGCGGCGAAAGCAAAGGAGCCCCCCTTGTCGAAATGTGTCTCCTGGACCATAATGACCTCCGCCCCCGATTGCCTAAATTCTTTCAGCGCCAGATGCTGTTTTCTGTTGGAATTTAGCCCGTGGACATTTAAGGATAAAATCTTAGCCATGTGGGTGGAGGGAGGGGATGAGTGGAGTACTCACCAGGTGCAGGTGGGGCCTTTCTTGGAGCCGGTGTCCGGGGTGGGCACCCCCCGGGAGGAATCGGGAGAGGGTTTGACGTTGCCGCTCCAGGTCCTGTAGACGACAATAGGGGAGAGAGAGAGAGGGAGAGGAAAGCTAGAAGAGAGGAGGTAAAAAGAGAAATTAGAATCATATACTCGTAAAAAACTTTCACAAACATTATCTGCAGATCTACAAGACCTATGAGGACGCGTACGCCCAGGTCAGGACGGCTTCCCACGAGCTCCCCCGATCGGGCCCCCAATGGGAGGGTCAGGGGAACCCGGGGGAACCCAGCATGGCCCCTCAAATTAGAGGGGCCCAGCGACATTCCTGTCAAAAAAAAAAAAAAAAAAAAAAAGAAAACTCCAACCAAAACAAAAAACAAAAAAAGAGAAAAAAGTCTGTGAAAAAAACTGAGGATAGGGGGGTGAGACATGAAGGGGCTCTCTCTAAGAATCTCGGTTGAGATTCGCCCAGGATGCTATTTTAAAACTGGAGCTAGGGCGATTAAGGGGGGGGACCAGTAGTTGAAGAATGTCCAGGGGAATGTCCCAGGGGGACGCATCAAAGTGCCGAGGAGTTCCGGTGATGTCGGTTGTGGCCTCTCGGGGGTCTCTCCGGGCCCCGGGTTCTCTTAGTCGGGGGGACCCTCTGCCAGACTGCGGGGGGCGGAGGTGGAGTAGCAATAAGATCCCATTCCGGGAGTTGAGGGGGCCGGATCTCCAGGACATCGCAAAAAGGCTCCAAGTCCTCTGGGTATCTAAGCACCGCCGACTTGCCTTGAGTGTTGGCCGTCAGGCTAAATGGAAAGCCCCAGCGGTAGGGGATGTTCTCTTCTTGCAGAATGCGTAGCAGCGGTTGTAGCAGTCTACGTTTTTGTAGCGTTATCCATGAGAGATCTGGGTAGAGTTGAATGTGGACGTCATCCAGGGTGACTTTGCGGGCCAAACGTGCTTGTCTCATGATTTCCTCTTTCAGAGGATAAGAGCTGAGCCTGAAGATAATGTCCCGTGGCTTTGAGGTGGATCCTTTCGGGCGGAGGGCCCGATGGGCTCTGTCCATATCAATAGGGCGGCTAGAGGGCTCTCCCATCAAATTGTTGAATACAGACTGTAACACAGAGCGTACATCCTCAGGGCCCTCAGTTTCTGGTATCCCGCGTACCCGGATGTTGTTCCTGCGTCCCCTGTTGTCCAGGTCTTCTACCTGGCGCTGCATGTCCCTGAGGAGGGAACGGTGGTCTGCGCCTTGGAGTTGAGTCCGGTGGACCTCTAATTTGGTTTCCTGAAGCTCTTCCTCCACCATTTCCACCCTATCTGAAAGGTGTTTAAGGCCCGATTGAAGGGCCTGAATCTCTGATCTGCAGGTGGACTGCACATCTGCAATAAGTTGTTTAAAATCCTCTTTGGTGGGCATTGCTTGTATGTAGGAGTACCACTGGTGGGGCAGTGGAGAAGTGGGGGCCAGGTTATGGGATATTGGCTGGGGGGGATACATGGTGGGATGCTGCAGGGCTTGCTGAGTGTGTTGAGCCTGCTGAGGGGGGGTTCTGGGTGAATGAGCAGGTAACTGACCCCATGTGTCCGACCAGGATTCGGGCCTTGTTTGGGTCCAGGATCCCCTGTCTGGCTCCTGGGTCAGGGAGGGGGCATGGGAGCCGGTCATCCGGGCATAGGAGGCTGAGGCAGTCTCTTGGGACCCTGAGGTGCCAGATTCCCTGGAGCGGGAGAGGCGCTGCTGCTTTGGGGAGGGGGGGGGGCGCCGCCGCTGTGTACTCCGCGGCAGGCCCGGGCCTCTCCAGGCCTGATGGAGCGAACGGGTGAAGCCGGGGGTGAGCTGGGCCCGGTAGGGCCGGGAAATCCTCCTCCTGGTCCCCAGTGCAGGCCGGGGAGCTGGCCTCCGACCCTCCGATGCACAGGTCTGATGCCGTCCGCAGAAGCCGCGGGAAGGCCTCCGTGCATGGCATGCAGCCGTCCGGGAGTCCCAAGATGGCGGCCCGCTCCTCTGCAAGCGAGACCTCAGGTGGAAGATGTGGCCCGGACTGGGTACTCACCGGACCAGGGGGCTGCTCTGTGTCCTCCAGGTGGTGTTGTGCGGCCTGATGCAGGTCTCCGGTCCCCCGGAGCAACGCCGGGACAGATGCGGACAGATGCAGGGGGGATCCCAAAGTGTCCAGGGAAGGATCCGGCGCCATCTTGCCTGTCTCGGACGGCGGACCGTCCCTCGGGCTAAAGTATGCCCTGAGGTCCGTCGAGGATCCCGGAGGGGGTAGGGATGATCCCCGGGCTGCTGCTGAGCGAGTCATCCTGGATTTGCCCATGGATGAGGAGCGGAAAGGTCCCAAAATCGCCTGTATGCTATGGGCTGGGAGAGAGCTAGGGAATCAGGCTGCCATCCAGGTCCTCGTCCGGCCACGCCCCCATGGCAGGTGTTTTTGATGCTGTTCGTGTAACCTGTTAGGGAGAGAATTCATTTTTGTCATGGTGACCATTGTCACTAGGGTTGAAAGAGAGGGCAAATCCAAAATTTTGAGTTGTGACCAGAACCAAAATAAGGGGCAAGTCCTTTAAAAGGACACTTGCTCCTGTGACAACGGTTTAAGATGCCATTTCTTTTACCTAGGATAGATTTCCCCCTTCTTCTTTTTCTTGTGTCCATATTACAGGAAGTGTAGGGAAATCTCCTAAATGGATAACAGAATAAAAAAAAATTATGGGCTTTAGCTACAGATGGACTTGCATTGACCAAATATGTCATTGTCCTTGACCTAATATGGCCATAACATGTGGACATATTAGGCCATTGATGTCACATGGACCAGGAATTAACACAACCTCACCCCTAGATGTAACCCTTCTCTATACTATGCAAAATTGGGAAGAATGTTTTGGCTTTAGAAACCTAAATTTCCTCAGGTTTTCGGGTCATTCCATTTTTGAGCTAATTACTTTTTAAACGGATGTTTTATAGTCAATCTTTTTTGACTATAAATACAAGGGCCCGGATTCACAAAGCACTTGCGCCGACGTATCTCCAGATACGCCACGTAAGTGCAAATATGCGCCGTCATATCTGTGCGTCGGACCCACAAACTAAGATACGCCTAAAAACAGGCTTTATCCCACCGACGTAACTTTCCTACGCCGGCGTAGAGTGGGCGCATATTTACGCTGGACGCATTTGGCGCTCCCATTGATTTTCTATTCAAATATGCAAATGAGGGAGATACGGCGATTCACGAACGTACGTGCGCCCGACGCAAGTTTGCGTAAGTTATATGTACGTCGTAAAGTTATGCCCCATAAAAGAGGTGTAACTCAGCAGCATCCATGCAAAGGGCTGCACCAGGGAACACAAGCCAGTGTATTTTACGTAGTTTACGTTGGACATGAATATGGCTGAGCGTAGGTTACGTTCACGCCGTAGGCAGTGATCCGACGTATCTTAGAGAGTAGTTCCGACGTGATTCTGAGCATGCGCACTGTGATGCGTCCACGGGACGGCGCATGCGCCGTTCGTTATACGTATCTGTCTGGCGCTCGGACCATCATTTGCATGGGGTCACGCCTCATTTGCATGGCTCACGCCTACTTTCACCTACGCCAGCTTACGCCTAGGAAACCCAGCGCAGTTTTGGGAGCACTGGCTTTGTAAATTCAGTGCTTACCTCTCTGTGCTGCGTCGGTGTAGTGTACAGGAGATACGCTACAGCGGCATAAATGTGCGCCGCTGTCTGTGAATCCGGGCCAATATTTTTTTACAATTAAAATTTTTATAAAAATGAAAATTAAACAGTAGGTATTGCCTATCAGGCATGCTGTCTCTCAGTGAAATCCTGAGTAAAGAAATGTAGGGATTATTTATATGATGCAATAAAGGGGTTGTAAAGGTTTATTTTTTATTTTCGAAATAGGTTCCTTTAAGCTAGTGCATTGTTGGTTTACTTACCTTTTCCTTCGATTTCCCTTCTAAATGTTTATTTTCTTTGTCTGATTTTCTCACTTCCTGTTTCAGTAAACTTCACACCATCATCCGAGCGGTGTTTAGTGAGTCAGAACAGCTTACTGAGGAGGAACAGAAAGTGAGAAATTCAGACAAATAAAACAAAGAGAAAAAACATTTAGAAGGGAAATCGAAGGAAAAGGTAAGTGAACCAACAATGCACTAGCTTAGATGAACCTATTTAGAAAATAAAAAACTAACCTTTACAACCCCTTTAACCTGAAAAATTTTAGCATCAGCTGTTGCGCTCAGTAATACAACAACCTTTTTAAAAAGAAATGTGGAAAACGTATGTGAAGGAACCTAAAGTACCAACAGGACAAATAAATATACGCATATTATACATAAAACACATTCCCCTTAATACTTGTATAAGGCCTTTGTAAATTATTACTGTGAAATCCTGAAAAAGATCAAAACTTTTCTAGCATTTGCCACACTACTGGATGTAAAAGCAAGAGCAAAGCATCACTAAGGTTCTCAATTTCCTGTAATAAAATGTGATCCCTTCTTATTGGTATTGTGTAGGAACAGCTTACTATCTAGAGAGATTTCACAATCCTTATCTGATTAAGCTGTAAGCTATTATTTTTGTTGTTCCCCATGTCAAAGCATTTTTCTTTGCCTTTTGAAAATAAAAATGATTTTCTTGATTCATTCCCGGCATCTCTCCACATGGTAAAATTGGTTCCTGAAAATCACTAAATGAGGGAACCCCAGTCACTCTGTATTATTGTTAGTAAAAAATAACTTTTATTTCTATTGCAGTTAAAAAGAAATAACAAATTGCAAAAGTGAAGCTGTGAAGTATAGTTAGTATTCAACCTCACAACTAAACATTGCTGGGGGGCGTGGACTAACTCAGAGCCAGGATGGATGCTTGAGCCGAGACCTCCGGCGCACAGGAGCTGTAATCAGCCACCATCGGCCGCACGAAGCACCATCAGGGCATGAAAAAGGTGGGTAACAATCCCTCACTACCCCGGGAGCATATGGAGCCAGGCTATCAGTCTGCCGCCACGATTCCGGCAATGTTCCAGACACAGTCGGGAGAAGGCCCAAAAGCCGCAGCCTCGCCTAAACCGCCAAGCCCGCACGGCGGACCAGGCCCCAATACGAGCATCGCGAACACCACGAATGGCACACAAACCCTCCCACCTCCTCCCTCACAGCCACCACAAGCCCTTAGCCTCGCTGATCTGCAGGCCAACTTACAGGCCATGGCTATGGACATAAAAGCCTAATTCTCTGCTGCCATTTCAGAGATCAGGGCAGAGATTCAGGGGATGGCTGCAAGAACAGGAGCACTTGAACAAGCTACGGTACGTCATGCTGATGCCTTAAAGCAGGTACAAAAATATACTGACATGCACTTTGCTCATCTAATCAAATTTAATCGCCATTTAGAAGATCTTGACAATAGGGGGCGGCGCCATAATATAAGAATTAGAGGGGTACCTGAAATGGCTGATCAGAATCCTCTTGAACACACAGCTACAGCAATATTCAATGAACTGCTTGACAGGCCCCTAGAATCCTCCATTGAATTTGAAAGGATCCACAGAGCCCTCAGGCCCAGGGGAAGAGACAATGATCCACCAAGGGACATAATATGCTGTCTAGTCAACTTCCCACTAAAGTAAGCTATCCTTAAAAAAGCTAGAGAAAAAAATAGGGTCATCTTTAGCGGAATGGAGATAAAACAATTTCAGGACTTGTCAAATATTACTCTGAGGCCCCATACACACCATAGAATCTATCCGCAGATAAATCCCATCAAATGGGTTTCTGCGGATAGGTTCTATGGTGTGTACACTCCGTCGGATATTTATCCGCGGATAAATCTCCCCTGGGATGGATTTCCAGCAGATGGATATTTGCTGACATGCTCAACAAATCCATCTGCTGGAATCCATTCCAACGGATGGATCCGCTCGTCTGTACAGACTTACCGGATCCATCCGTCCAAAGGGATTCCCCGCACGCGTCGTAATGATTTGACGCATGCGTGGAATTCCTTATATGACAGCGTCGCGCCCGTCGCCGCGTCATAATAGCGGCGACGGCGCGACACGTCATCGGCAGAGGATTTCAGCGCGGATTTCAATGCGATGGTGTGTACACGCCATCGCATAGAAATCTTCTGAAATCCTCGAGAGGATTTATCCGCGGATACGGTCCGCTGGACCGTATCTGCGGATAAATCCTCTCGTGTGTATGGGGCCTGAGACAACGCAGGGCCCTGCGTCCTATCACAGAAATGCTTCGTTCCAGGGGAATCCCTTATAGATAGAAATTTCCATTCTACCTTTCAGCTACATGGAGAGGACAAATACCGCAATCCTGCACATGCCTGAAGATATCCGACTGTTCTGTGAAATGCTAAATGTCCCTATTGTGGAGGTTCCAGAGTGGTATGATTCATTTATGCTAAATGACCCATGGATCCAGTAACAATACCCCAAGAGCACAAACAAACAGAGATTGCCGACGCAGATAACTAACTCCCCAACACATTAGGGTAGCCGAAGCTCAGAGAGATCAGGGTGATTCGCCGCCAAGACGCAGAGATCGTTTGGATCATCCAGACCAGATGGATACATAATTCTTTTACACCCAAGATGAATGTACTGACTTTCCTGACTGCCTTTCACAGATGAATGTCGCTTTTGGAACACTGTGACCCTAAAATCTTTCATCAGAATACCTGCTAGCCTCTCAAGCTTTCATCACTTTAACGCCAAGCTCTGTTACTCCACCCAAAACCGCACGATCTCCTCATCATTCCAATCCTGCCTCCCCCTTTTCTTGTCCCCTTTTCTCCCCTTTCTCTTTTAGGACCCTGCTCTGTTTTGTATCTTTTTAATTACAGGGAATTCATACTCCACATCCGTGAGAATGGAATGAGGAGAAAGAGCGAGTAACGACAGTGGGGAAGAGAGAAGACTACCATAACCAACGAGACTACTAGACTTTATACCAAGTCAAATGCTTGAACTTTCTTATATAGGTATTTCTCACTAAAGGAAAGGACTACAAGTTACCTACATGTACTATAGCTCGCAGCACCGATAACGTCTCCCATAGAAACCTTTCTAGTTCTATTATATGACATATCTGGGACAGACGTCAAATGTCTAGGTACCCATAGTCTTAATGGTAATACATGGTTAGATTCTGAGTCCAGTATAAAATTCATAGTGTAATATGTATCATAATATATAATACAGAGACCATGCTATCAAAGGCATAATATATGTAGTAATAATCACATTGGTATAATTGATATTCAGAAACCAGGACATTTCTAATAAAAGCAATCATAGTACATTGATATGACAATAGCAAATGCAGTAAACATGATTATCCCAAAAAATATAATTTAAGAGAGGACAGTTGGATGAGAATACATCATTGGGCAAGCTTATCTTGGCATCCCTGAGCATAGACTTCACGCATTTCTTGGCGTTTAAAGCCAGTCATCAGAAGTGGGGTGCGGGCAAATTAGCTAAAAAAGAAGGGAGGAATAAATGAATAGACAGGTGAGTCAACTCGGCCTCAATGATTGGGTCATAGTTGCAAAAAAAAAAACGCATCAGAAGGTGTGATACACGGATAGGATGGCGTGGGACGACAACCAGGAAAATTATGGACAGCTTCAACACAGAGCCAAAAGGTGAGGTAGGCACATATGGGACACACATTTGAATACTGGTAAAGGAAAAAGAGTGAAATGATAAGTATCAATCACTAAGTAAAATCATGTAGTGTAGGTCCTAGAGTAGGAATCCTTAATTACCAGTTAGTGTGGACGAATACACATGGAGCCTCTCATCAGATGGGAGTGTGCATAGTGAAACTGCCGAGATCAAACCAGCTGAAGTACCCACATCATGGGGCCTGTCCCCGCCAGCGTCATAAATTTGCGCATTGGCCATGGGAGGGGACGGAACGGGCACCCGCCCGAGGTACAGGGGACCTCAGCGGGAGTTCATCCCATCCAATCGGCCGTACAGGATGGAAAAAGCCCTGAAGCACACAGCGGTGGCCGGGGACGCCGTGCTAGCATAGCGCCGATGCGCGAAGGTCCAACCCCGCCCCCATCGCTGTGAGGGGATGGGCGGAGGAGGAGGAGCTGGGCGCATCGCAACCCCCGGGGAAGAGAGACCACAGGACAGTCAAACCCCCAAAAATCGCATGGGTATGGGCGGACAAAAAGTGTATGTATATAAAAAATCTAAACAAAATCACTGCTGCAAGCATACAATCAAAAATTGGAGACACACATTGGCCTAGTCACCTGCTATCTAAAAGGAATCTAAAAAAAGGATAAGGTCATAGGTAGTAGAAAAAAATAGAAAGGATGCCAATATATGTATAGTCTCAAAAATCATTGGCTGAAAATGATCCAAACATAAAGACAATAGGGTCCAACAGGTCACTAAAAAGGAGAGGGTGTCTTCCACCCTGGTAAACATTTTGAAAAGAGGGCAAGTGACCTGATGGAGACCAAATAAACCTTGACCATGCCTCCATCCCTATTAAATAGAAAAATTGAAAGAAATGGGCCATGGGACTTTGAATGAGGCAAAGAAGGGCGTATGGAATGGTTTAGGATATCAAAGGTGGATTGACTGACAACGTCCCATCAGGAAAATCTCTGTAGTTAAATGAAATTGATAAATAATCACTCCGAGAAAAGAAAATCAAGGAGTCCAGTATAAAATTCATAGTATAATATGTATCATAATATATAATACAGAGACCATGCTATCAAAGGCATAATACATGTAGTAATAATCACATTGGAATAATTGATATTCAGAAACCAGGACATGACTAATAAAAGCAATCATAGCACATTGATATAACAATAGCAAATCCAGTAAACATCATTATCCAAAAAAATATAATTTAAGAGAGGACAGTTGGATGAGAATACATCATTGGGCAAGCTTATCTTTGCATCCCTGAGCATAGACTCGTTTCTTGGCGTTTAAAGCCAGTCATCAGGAGGGGGGTGCGGGCAAATGAGCTAGAAAAGAAGGGAGGAATAAATGAATAGACAGGTGAAGCGCAGACTGACCTACAGAACAGTTCAGGAATTACAGCAGCCCAAATTTTGAAAATTGTGAATGGGTACAAAATAACTCTCCCATTCCCCACTAACTTTAGCGTAGTGCCCATACTGAAAGTAAGGGGGCGCTACATACACTTGAATTCTATGGGATTAGCTTTGTTCTACACTTCTTACTAGACAAATTAGACATTCATATTACAACACTGCCCTCCGGTGGCGAATTTATAATATTGCTCAATTAACCTAATTAATTCCTCAGCCTAACTTCTAGGTCACTCTCAGACAGACAGAAGTGTGACAACTTTAAAAGTTCAAATATTAAAGTTTGTTAAGACATACATTACTGTTACCTATTAAAGAGTTACATGGGCCTCAGGTTCAATTATAGGGCAGATGAATGGGGTATGAGGGAAAAGTTAGGAATAGAAACATGTACATTTTGTGACTATAACCTTTACAAATGCTACATGTAATTAAGTATCGGCCAACTTTATTTTCTATTTCTTTCTATTTTTTGACACGCAGATCCTGTGCGCCAGTAATTAGTGTAATACTACAAAACAGTAGGAGAGACATACACTCTTTTACTTAGCTCCATTTGGTTCTACTTAGACCTCCCTCCCACACAAGGGGTGTTCTTTTATTCACCTCTTGACCCAACTGGACTGTCGTAAATTTAGGATAGATTAGCGAGCCTAAATCTATCCCTGGACCTTCCCTCTTCTTCCCTTTTTAACTACGTTTTTGTCTTTTTTCGCCCCCCTAGCCCATACCCCCAGAGCCCCCCCCCCCCTGTTTTTTTTTATGCAGATAGACAGCACAGCTAGCTAAACACAAGAATTCATAATGCCTCCTGACAAATCGCAATCTATACCACTTTCGCTGAAACTACTTTCTATAAATGCAAAAAGACTTAACATACCTGAAAAGAGGACCAGGCTTCTTAATGAAATTCGTAAAAAAAAAGCAAATATTATTCTTATACAGGAAACTCATTTCAAATCTGATAAGATTCCAAAACTAGGAGACAAAAGATTCCCAGTCTCACTACACGCTACTAACCCAGTTGGTAAGACAAAAGGAGTTTCGATACTGATATCCGGTCAGACCCCATTCCAAACGTTGGATACCCTGTCAGATCCTGAAGGGCGATATATATTCCTGAAAGGAAAACTGGGCCAGCACCCCATCACTATCGCCAATATTTACGCCCCAAACGTGAGACAGGTTGCCTTCTTCCGCAAAATCAAAGACTTACTGACAACTTTCACCTCAGGAACCCTCATTCTTGGAGGAAACTTTAATACCCCCCTGAATCCTCTCATAGATACCTCAAATGGGACCTCAAGTTTACCATTCAGGGCCTTGAAACAAATTAAGATCCAATTCCAGGAACTCGCACTACATGACACCTGGAGAATCCTAAACCCCCAGACCAAAGACTATACTTACTTTTCTAATGTCCATTAAAAATATTCTAGAATTGATTACTTCCTTCTCTCACAACCAGATCTTCCATTCTTGACGGATTCAAAAATTTAGTCCATGACTCTGTCTGACCATCACCAAATCACCATGACACTTTCCCAGGCAAAAATAACATAACTAAAACGTGGAGACTCAATACTGCAGTACTGAAAGACCCCTTAGAAATTTCAAAGTTTAAGGACACATTAAATGATTACTTTCTACGTAACGAAAACGAGGAAACTTCATTAATTACACAATGGGAGGCTCATAAATGTGTTATTAGAGGAGAATTTATTAGAAAACTGACTAACATGAAAAAAGAACAACAATCTAAAATAAGATCTTTATTAGAACGCATACACCAATTAGAACAAACACATAAAAGAACTGTTTCGGTCTTAACATTCGAAGAATTAACAAAGACAAGAACGCTGCTGTCAGATGAATTAAACATGAAAATTAAAAGGCAATATATTTTAAGACACAGGTTATACTATGAACAAGGAAACAAATGTGGCAAATTGCTTGCAAGAGCAGTTCAAAATAAGAGATCTGCTAATACTACTCATCAAATAAGAGACAAACATGGCGAGTTGCGTTCCTCGAATGAGGATATTGCCAAGCAGTTTGAAATATACTATCATAACCTTTACAACATTCCATCTAATCCAAAATGCCCACAGGACTCAGATAAACGAGCAAAGCTCATCCAAGACTTTCTTGAAAAATATAGTCCACCCCATATTTCAGGGAATATAGCCAAAGAACTTGAAAACCCCATCTCAGGCCCAGAATTTGACATAAAGCCATAAAAGAAATGAAAATAGGCAAAGCCCCGGGCCCGGATGCCCTACCCCTACAATATTATAAGACTTTCTCTGACATACTGAAACCAAGGTTTTTGAAAACATTTCAGTCCCTTCATTCGGAACAAACCCCCCCCAAACAATTTTTAGAAGCCCACATCACAGTAGTACCCAAAGACGGCAAAGACACGACACAGGTCAGTAATTGAAAAGAAAATAAGAAAGGTCAGTAATTACAGACCAATATCCTTAATAAATGTTGATGTAAAGGTTTATGCTAAGATATTAGCCAATAGGAGCCTTCCCTTGTTAACTTCCCTAATAGCCTTAGACCAAGTGGGATTTATCCCGGGTAGGGAGGGGCGGGACAACACAATAAAAGCCCTTAACATAAATCATTGGCTAACGTCTAAACAGAAACAGGGTTTCTTCTTATCCCTTGATGCCGAGAAGGCGTTTGACAGAGTGGCCTGGGACTTCATTGACACAGTGCTAAAACATATATGTTTTCTACCTCAAATGAGATCATACATTAAAGTCTTGTATTCTAATCCTACTGCTAGGGTCCGGGTCAATGGCCACCTGTCGGGCACCTTCAATCTACGCAACGGAACCAGACAGAGATGCCCTCTATCCCCCCTTCTATTTATTTTAACCCTTGAACCCCTGTTAAATAAAATCAGATCAAATGACGATATTAAAGCAATTAAGATCCAGAACAATACCTACAAATTAGCAGCTTTTGCAGAGGACCTGGTCATCTTTCTTTCAGAACCTCACACAACCCTACCTAACCTTCTTAAAGACCTGGAACATTTTCAATTACTATCTAATTTAAAAATAAATCACTCCAAATCTAATGCCCTCTAAATATCGATGCCTTCCAGCGTAGTAGAATTATGTAAAAAAAACTTTCCATTTAATTGGGCAAATCGCACCATCAAATATTTGGGAATTGAAATCTCTTCAGACCTGAAAGACCTCTTTCATCTTGATTTCACTCCAGTATTGAAAGCAACACAGGAAGATCTGAAGAGATGGAACGCACTAAATATATCTTGGTTCGGACGAGCTCCCCTAATCAAGATGACTATTTTACTGCGGTTCCTCTACATCATGCAAACAATTCCTATTAAAATTCCCTTGTCATTTTTTACTACCTTTCGCAAAGCATATTCCTCCTTTATTTGGAGATGTAAATCTCCTAGAATTAAATTTTCTAGATTAAATCTACCCAAGAATAGGGGAGGCATAGCTCTACCCAACCTCAGAAAATTTCATCAGGCTGCCCTCTTAACAGGGATTGTAGACTGGAACAAACATCATACGGTGAAAGACTGGGTGAACCTAGAACAAACACAGTCTCCTCATGATCTAAAATATCTACCTTGGATTAATCCTAAGTATCATTCAAACTTTATCAAAACACACCCTCTTATCGGACCCACATTAGAAATCTCCCACAGTACCTTCAAAATCACTAATCCCTCCCTCTGGTTGGGCCTTCTTACACCACTTCTGAACAATCCAGACTTTCCCCCGGGTCTAGAAAAATCATTTCCGACGCATCAGTGGCCTCACGGAAATATCTTAGCTAAACACTTCTTTAAAAACGACAAATTTCTATCCAGAGATGATCTACTCAAGAACATCAAACCCTTTCTCTTATCGCACTGGAACTACATCCAAATCAGACATTTTTTAACTAAAAAAGACATCATCCATTACTGGATAAGACCCTTGACACTGTTAGAAAAACTTTGCACCAAAACAACTCCACACAGACATATTATCTCGTCGCTTTACAATTCACTATTTGAAGACATCAATGATTTCTCCAGCTCATCCTGTAAAACATGGGAAAGAGATTTAGATATTAACCTGTCCGCAGAAGACTGGGAAAATGTATCTATATGCACACAAAGGATCACTTAATGTTGCCACACAAGAAATTGGTTTTAAGATCATCACTAGATGGTACAGAACCCCTACTACCCTTCACAAAATTTCACCTCTGGTGTCTGATGGATGCTGGAGGTGTAAACGCGAGGAGGGTTCGATGCTAAATGTTTGGTGGTCATGCCCTCTAATTCAATCTTTCTGAATATCAGTACACAAAACTATTAAACTAGTCACCTCTGAGAACTTGAGTTTCACGCTGATTCAGTATCTCTTACACTTCAACTCTATCCCTAAGAAACAGTGCTTGAAATCTCTCCCCATGTTCATGATCAATGAGGCACGTCAATGTATCCCCTGTCATTGGCGAACTACTCATGTCCCAACGAAAGCTGAATGGTTTAGGAGAATCAACAACATAGAAAGAGTTGAGGAACTCATCAGCATCTCCCAAGAGAGAATTACTAAATTTTCAGCGATTTGGTCCAACTGGACATCATTTAAGGTATCCTAAAACTATAAGTCGGTTATTACATAAAATTGGAATTAATACAGGAAAATACGTTTTCTCCAGACCTCTGTATACTATCTCTTACTTGTATGTATGAAATTAAGCTTTAAATGTCTGTACTAATGTATAACATCTTCGCCAAAATTATTTTCTTTTTTATTACATACATGATGTATTGTTTACAATGTATTATGCCCTATTGTTCACCCAATAAAGACTTTTTGTGGGGAAAAAAACATTGCTGTATAAAGTTTTTTTTTTTTGGTCCATTTTATTAACATTAACTGATATTTTACAAAATAGTTTAATCATACGCATAAAACCTTTATTTTTCAAACATGCACTGCATGCTCCAAGAAGAAAGCCAAGCACTAGCTCCACATTTCTTGTCAGTTCCTACAGATTGAAGATCTAAGTGGTGTCGTCTCTAAAAAAGGGGGTACATTTGTATTGCAGCTCACTGTCCTCATATTTGATTTTAAGTATTTATGTACTACTGTAAATTTTTGCAGTGCTTTACATATACATTCACATCAGTCCCTATCCTCAAAGAGCTTACAATCTAAGGTTTCTTTTTTTTGTGATTTCTTTATTTAAGAAGAACGAACATGCGGAGAAACAGACAACCCCAATAATACATATAGAAGTAACATTGCGCACCCCCCAAGTACAATCAAGAATATAAACATCACTGCAATGTAGGGATGGGGGGGCTGACATATGGAAACCTCCTATGCTGGGACTTGTAGTGCACTCTGGGGGGGCTGAGATATGTCAGCCGCCTATGCTGGGACTTGTAGTGCACTCTGGGGGCTGAGATATGGCAGCCGCCTATGCTGGGACTTGTAGTGCATTCTGGGGGGGGCTGACATATTGCAGCCTCCTATGCTGGGACTTGAAGTGCACTCTGGAGGGGCTGAGATATGGCAGCCTCCTATGCTGGGACTTGTAGTGCACTCTGAGGGGGCTGAGAAATGGCAGCCTCCTATGCTGGGACTTGTAGTGTATTCTGGAGGGGCTGAGATATGGCAGCCTCCCATGCTGGGACTTGTAGTGCATTCTGGGGGGGGCTGACATATTGCAGCCTCCTATGCTGGGACTTGAAGTGCACTCTGGAGGGGCTGAGATATGGCAGCCTCCTATGCTGGGACTTGTAGTGCACTCTGAGGGGGCTGAGAAATGGCAGCCTCCTATGCTGGGACTTGTAGTGTATTCTGGAGGGGCTGAGATATGGCAGCCTCCCATGCTGGGACTTGTAGTGCATTCTGGGGGGGGCTGACATATTGCAGCCTCCTATGCTGGGACTTGAAGTGCACTCTGGAGGGGCTGAGATATGGCAGCCTCCTATGCTGGGACTTGTAGTGCACTCTGAGGGGGCTGAGAAATGGCAGCCTCCTATGCTGGGACTTGTAGTGTATTCTGGAGGGGCTGAGATATGGCAGCCTCCCATGCTGGGACTTGTAGTGCACTCTGGGGGGCTGAGAAATGGCAGCCTCCCATGCTGGGACTTGTAGTGCACTCTGGGGGGCTGAGAAATGGCAGCCTCCTATGTTGGAACTTGTAGTGCCCTAGACTACAGGGGATGGAAGAATGGCAGCCCACTCTGCTGGGACTTGTAGTGCCCTCAGTGGCAGAATGAGGATTCCTCAGTCCCTCCACAGTCTAAGGCACTACAAGTCCCAGCATAGGAGGCTGCCATATCTCAGCCCCCACAGTGCACTACAAGTCCCAGCAAAAACTGAGCTGCCATATTTCAGCCCCCACACAGTGCACTACAAGTCCCAGCAAAACAGAGCTGCCATATTTCAGCCCCCACACAGTGCACTACAAGTCCCAGCAAAACAGAGCTGCCATATTTTACATGTATTAACATGTAAAATAAAAGAAAGTTAATAAGCGGGGAGGGGGGGGGGGTGACAGCAAAGCATGCATCTATATACAGCACTGCGCAGGACAGTCCATCCATATATGTGACACTACCCCTCCATACCCAGGCAGAGCCGAGCACTCAGCCACCAGGCAGTGTGCTTTAACCCTTTACTGTGGTAGCTGGGAGAAGCTGAGGCTGTCCTGTGGTGTGAAGTCAGAGCCCTGCCCTCCTCTCCTCACACTAGTGCTAGTGGTGTGTATGAACACACAGCATGGAGCTCTCTGTCACACTGTGAGGCCGGGGAGGTGGGGGGGGGGGTTAGACATCAGATAGCTCTGAGCTTTCATCGAATTTTGTACCTCCTATTAGATGATGCTCTCTCAGTCTCGCTCCTCCTCCTCCTCCCGTCCCGACCAGATGCTATGATGCGGCACGGAGGCTGAGCATCCACCAACTAAACAACGTGCACGCCGTGCACCAGATCTATGGGGGGCGGCACTGGCAGTCGCTCCCCACACTCCCACAGTATGCGGCGGTGACAGTGACACATACAGAACGGCAGCCAGCCGCGGAAGGCAATCTCTGCGGGTGGCTGCCTCTGTATTCGGGTAGACGTTTGGGGGGTTTTTCATGCGGGGGTCCGCGAAACGCGGCCGCCCCCCGCAAAGTGCGGCCCTAGGCCTAGGCCTTGTCGGCCTAGGCCAAGATACATCTCTGCGCATGACAAATTTTCTATGGCAAACACCATTGTAAATTAAGGGAAGGAAGGAGAATAAGACAACAACTGCAATGACCCCAAAGTCAAAACAACCTTGGAGATAAAGTTGAGAAATATCTGCGAATAAAAGAGGAAAGTATTAGGGAGGGGGGAAAAAAGGGGAGGATGGGAGAGATAGGAGAGAGGGGCAAAGTGGATAAACAAATAAAAAAAAAAGGAGAAGGAGGGGGGTAAGGAGGAAAAATACCTTCAGCCAGTCCTGCCATCTCCATCCAGTGAGCGTTTAGTTTCGTCGTACCATCGAGGAGCTAAGCCATCAGCTCCTTTCATTCATCTGAGTAGGCGAAATCATGCCAAAAGTAAAAAAAAAATTGAGAATTGCTCACTAAGGCCTTTTTCAATCTAAGGTTTCTAACTCACATTTATACATACAGATACTAGGGCCAATTTAGAAAGTAGACAATTAACCTAACAGCATGTCTTTGATGCAGAACATGCAAACTCTAAATAGGTAGTGTTGTGGTTGGGATTTGAACCAGTGACCCTTTTGCTGCTAGGTAAAAGTGCTACCCACTTTACCACCATGCCGCTCCCATCTAGAATTATATAAAGAAAAAAGGAAAAGAGAATTATACAAAAAAAAACAAGTGTTATGTATCTAGGCACACCCCATCTCTCCTTGATCCAGTTCACAATCCCATTTTTGTTGAAGTAGTGCAGCCAACGTCAGTCACAGTGAGAGCTGCTGAATATGAGGAAACAGCTCTTCTTCAGTAACGGCAAGTGAACATTGCAGGACAGTAACACTTACATAAAGGGAGTACATTTTGCTCCCAAAGGGTGACTGATTCAACATTGTATTCTTTTGTACACTTTTGTGCTCATAATGCGCTTCTGGAAGAATGGTCAAACATTCCCATAGACACATTCCTAAACCTTGTGG
The DNA here is from genome assembly GCF_905171775.1 of Rana temporaria. Taxonomy (NCBI): domain Eukaryota; kingdom Metazoa; phylum Chordata; class Amphibia; order Anura; family Ranidae; genus Rana; species Rana temporaria. The sequence continues at coordinate 372,110,554 of NC_053492.1, read as the reverse complement.
ACAGCCTTCCCAGAAGAGATGAAGCTGTTATGCTGTAGCTGCAAAGGGTGGGCCAACTCAATCTTGAATCCTACAGACTTAGGCCTAGTACACACGAGAGGATTTATCCGCGGATACGATCCAACGGACCGTTTCCGCGGATAAATCCTCTCGAGGATTTCCACGGATTTGGATCCGATGGAGTGTACTCACCATCGGATCGAAATCCGCGCCAAAATCCCCTCACGATGACGTGTCGCGCCGTCGCCGCGATGATGACGTGGCGACGAGCGCGACGCTGTCATATAAGGAATTCCACGCATTCGTTGAATCATTACGACGCATGCGGGGGATCCCTTCGGACGGATTGATCCGGTGAGTCTGTACAGACCAGCGGATCAATCCATTGGGATGGATTCAAGCGGATAGATTTGAAAGCATGTCTTCAAATTTTTATCCGCTTGAAATCTATCCCAGGGGATAAAAATCCGCGGAAACAGATCCGCTGGATTGTACAGACCAGGGGATCTATCTGCTGGAGCCGGTCCGCGGATCAATTCCAGCGGATGGATCCTCTCGTGTGTACGGGGCCTTAGACTGGGATGCCATTAAAGTTCATGTGTGTGTAAAGGCAGGCACCCCAATACTTTTGGCAATATAGTGTGTAGCAATAACCCAGTCTCTAGCAATGATCAAGAGCCAGCAGGACCAGACCAGTTCCCAATCATGTGACCACTGTGACAGCCAATCACAGTGGTAACATGATGGGACAGACCTTTGTGCTCTTGAGTGGGGTTTCTCTACTAGAAACATTTATGTGGTGTCAAGAAAATCAGGTACAATTAGCCCTTGATATCTTTAGTCATACTTATTGTATTAAAATTATTAGTGAGATAAGTCTACTACGTGCTTTCTCCAACCCAGATGGCCCTAAAGTTTAATTAATGATGATCAAATTCACACAATTTTTACAATTACATGAAAAAAGTATAGCCCAGATAATTTCCCATTTCAGGATCAATATTACTGTATTGCTGATCAATGGATGCTTTTTATTCTTTTCCTTTACAGTCATCTTGTATACAAAATATTTATTTTATAGAAATATATGTTATGAAAGAAATTAGGGAATGTGTTGTGTAGAAATTTCGAGTTGCACAGATAATCCTATCGATACTACATTTTGCATTCACACACTACATATAAACAGCATTTTTCAATTTTTGTTTATCAAGAAATAGGGTCTGTTATATTCTACCTGCCTACTAAAAGAATATTCTTTGAAAATGAACGGTTTCTATTATCAGCGATTGCAGCTGTCCACTAATGCATGAATATATCACTTATCTTCAGTGTGAATTGTTCTCACTTCAATGCTTTCATTCAAAAAGTTTCCCACATATTCAGACTTGCTTATGTTTTTTTCTATATACAGAATAAAACACTTTGGCATTTCACATCTATATAAATTCTCTAAGTTTCAATGATCCATCATTTTTACACCAAATGCTTGTATGTCTTCTTTTTTAAACTTTCTCTTTAAAGAGAAACGATACAGTAAAATGTATTGTTTTTACATTTTTTAAGAATCTAAACTGATGTTTTGGATCTTTTTTTTTACAATGTGTAAAATGTGTACAATGTTTATTTTTACAAATAAACATTTATAGCTTGACAAAGGTTTCCCAGAATACAATGGTCTAGCTAGAGACAGCACAGAAGTGGCAGCCTGCCTCCAGGCTGACTTTTCTGATTGAAACCTCAGGTAGAACCTTTCAATAAGGCCCCTTTCACATGATCGGACCTTCTATCCGTTTTTCATCCATCCGTCAACAGACGACAATGCATTCCTATGGGCAAACGGAAGACCATCTGTTTTTTCATTGCCACTTTACTCTAAATCTTTCTCAATGTGCGTTACAGGATTTGAAATTACCACAAGGTAGTGTTCTTTCAGAGACTGTTTTCGTAGAGATTTGAAGGATGAGGCAGAGAGCGCAAGCGGTTCCGGAGCTACCAAAAAGAAAAAAATCAGTCTTCTTTGAAATGTTGTCCTTCCTAAGGAAAGTCATGAACGTTAGATCATAAGTGACGTTTGGATGTTGCATCTATAAAGCGAAAAAAGTAGATCTTCATATGGTAAGGTTTTGTGACCAAATGCCTTTGAGCAAGCTCTTACTCAAGAAGGAGAAGGCCAATCCCAATCTGTGGAGGAGACTAGACATTTTCTTCGTCCGAATGCATTTTCGTCCAAATTTCGAGTATTTTCGTTATCGTTTTAACAAACGAAAACAAACGTGCAGAATCCGAAATCCGAAAGATCCGACATAAAAAAATGCTTTGTTTTCGTTTTCTTTGCTACAACAGTTCGATATAGATAGATAGGAGATTCGACATGACGCTGACAATAGCAATCTGTGTCTATCGAATCTGCGGTCGAATGTGCCTAACCTTAACTCTATTAGTCCAAGATTATTCTTCATAGAGAGGAAAGAATCGACATAGAGAGAAAAGTTTTGACATTATAGAGACATTGTTGGGGTAGACCGTTTTACATGAACGAAGAAGATACGACAAAGCAATGAAAAACATACAAACGTTGAATCTGTCATTGAAGGCTTATGGTGTCTGTGACGGATCTCGGAATACCCCAGATGGGCACCTCCACCAGACCTGTGTCTCCTGTCCTCCAAACGCACCCACAGCCTGCAGATTCGCCATAACCAGCCCTTAACCCCTCAATCATGAGACAAGCCACACAGGTGTTGTGGGTTAAACATGCAGAGCATAAACTGTTTATTAAATACAAAACATACACTTTTACACACAGTTAGGGACACTCCCCTTAGCCTTGTCATAGAGGGGAGGGGGTAGGGGACAAGGAAGAACCAATGGGAACGGAACACTTGTACATTGAAACAGACTACAGTTAAACATAAAGAACCCACTCCCCCCTCTCTGATGAACCCACTCCCCCCTCTCTGATGCAGTGGAGGCACCTGGTTAATGCCAGCCTTCCCTTGTACAGAGATACGTATATTAATCGTGGCTGCCCACTGAAGTACGACAAGGTCTGGCGTGCTTGGCTGGCAGAGTCCGAGACAGCTGGTTGAAGGAATATTAGATATTGTTGCCATGTGTTCTGGCTTTCTGACTGGTACCATGACCCATAGGGGCTATACCAATTATCGAGAATGGATGCACCCCCACCCCAACCTAATCTTCTTCCCTGTTACGTTGCACATGTTGCTGTATTTTACTATACATATTATTTCGATGTGTGCATTGTACGCAGTTGAGCTATATATGTGTTGTAAGTTTGTACTGTTTGTCTGTTCACTTTTGTAATGTGAGAAATACCTCAATAAAAACAAATAAAAAAAAAAATAACATAAAGGGATTATGGTAAGCAGGCAGCCCCTCAATACACATCCCCTGTGGAGAGATGTCTCCAGTCCAGACCATTGTCTATGTGTCATTTACCAACACAATTAGACACAGCAACACGAGGGGGGGTGATTGGGGAGAAGGGATGTAGCATTACATTACATTATCTCAATGTCAGCTTTTCCCCAGGTCTCCAGTCTCTTCTGGGTCATAATCTGTGTGTAAGAGGCCCGCCCACAGTCCCTTCCAAAACACACAGTGACAGTGGGTTCTGTCACAGTGTCTGTCGAAAGTTCTAAAAAGATTCGACAAGCAGCAATGCCGCAATCGTACATTTCCGGTCAAATGCTCGGCCCATAGGCTATAGAAGAATTTGAATGTTGGTTGACTAGTAATAATAATTTATAAATATAATTATTACTAGTGTCATAGAATTCTTCTATAGCTTGCAGGCGAAACATTCGACCGGAAATGTACAATTGCGGTGTCGTACAGTTTAGCTGCTCCATCGAATCTTAAGCCTTCAATGACAGATTCGACGAAACAAAGTAAATAAAAACAAATTTCAGGAGTAACTAAATAAATTAATTTTTCAAACGAAAACGAAATTCCGAAACAAAATATTTCAGTGGGCACATGTCTAGAGGAGACAGCACGTTTAAGCCATTCGCAAAAATCCGTACATGTAAGCATACTATTGATTGCTAAGCTTTATCAGATGTACACCTAGGCACCATTGCAGTTCTCAATCAGCATATTATCCTCTACAGGTTAGTCATGACAGGCCAACAATATCAAGATCTTCGTGACCTGTGAAAATGCCTGAAAATAATGAGATAGACAAAGCCATGAAGTAAGCATCCATTCTGTGATCCAAATAAAACAAATGCGTCCTTCCTGAGGACACTTTATCATGCGCTACAAAAAGCACCAGCAGAGAGGCTGGTGGCGATACATATGGGTATATTTAATTATATGGGGGGATGTATTAGAGCTGCCGAGTCAGGAATGCCATTGCCCACTATTAGCCAGTATAAACCCCCTCATAGGTCATACCGTCAATATCCGTATGAGTTCCCATGCCTGCTAGGCCAACCATATCTACCATCCTATCCAAAATCTCCTTTGCATTCATACAGCTCAATACACAATACCCAGAGGCTTTCTTATGTACTGTAAGTTCCTCTCCTGCTCAGTCCTCATAAGGAACAAAGCCGACCGCCTTCCGCATATATACTGCGGTAAGGCGGCTTGGCTGCACAAACCGATGTACCTGTACGTCGGTCTGTGCATGTGGCATTATGAGTGCTCAATGCGGTACAGAGAGGCAGAATGGGGATCTGCCTATGTAAACAAGGCGGATCCCTGTTCTTACAGGGGACAACTCAGAGATCTGCTGTTCTTAGTGATCAGGAACCGCGATCTCTGTGTTGTCCCAGCAAGCCCATCCCACACACAGATAGAACACACCCAGGGAACACAGTTAACCCCTCGATCGCCCTCTAGTGTTAACACCTTCCCTGCCAGTGTCATTTATAAAGACAGGAATAAGAAAGTATTTTTATGGACAGCCACACTCTGAACAAACATTGCCTTTATTAAAATAGGACAGCACTACAAGCCACAGCAAAACAGTAAACTGGACAGCTGACACATTTCACACTATTCCTAGTGTTTAAGCATAGCAGTGTCATTTATACATTGATCAGGGCATTTTTTTAGCACTGATCACTGTAAGAATGTCACTGGTCTCCAAAAAGTGGCACTTGGGATCAGATTTGTCCGCCACAATGTTGCAGTCCCACTAAAAACAATAAAAAAAAATTAAAACTCCCTGAATCTATCCCCTATTTTTTATATACTATAAATTTTGCGCAAACCAATCAATATATGCTTATTGTGATTTTTTTTTACCAAAAATATGTAGCAGAATACATATTAGCCTAAACTGATATTTGTTGGGATATATATTATAGCAGAAAGTAAAACATTTAATTTTTTTTTCAAATTTGTCAAGCTTTTGTGTTTATAGCAGAAAAAATAAAAACCGTATAGGTGATCAAATACCACCAAAAGAAAGCTTTATTTGTGAGGGAAAAAAAGACATCAATTTTGTTTGGGTACAATGTCGCACGACCGCGCAACATCAGTTCAAAAGAACTGGGTTGCCGTATCACAAAAATTGGCCTGGTCATTAAGGGGGTAAATCCTTCCGGGGCCGAAGTGGTTAAACACTAGCTCAAATTCCGCAGATGTTTTGCAAGCTAATAGCCAATTCAGCTCTGGTTCTTCTTCCCAATCTTCTACTTCATATTCCCCATCCCCCACCTCCTTTTTATAATTTTAACCAAGTTTTTGTGTTAAAAACCTGACTTTTTGCCCTCTTGGAAAGAGGGCAGGTGGAACTCTTCCTCTTCCTCAACGTCAATGCCCTCTTTATCCTGGACACAATTATGCAGGATGCAGCAGGCCTGAAATACAAACTCAGCATTCTCAAGACTGAGTTGCAACGGTGTTTGGTAAACATGCCATTTACTAGACAATTTGCCAAATGTACATTCAATGAGGCGTCTTGCCTCAGCCAATAGTTAAAGATCCTCTTCTTGTCATCCAGATTACTTCTGGCATAAGGCCTAAACAGATATCAAGAAAGTGCAAAGGCCTCATCTGCAACAAGCACTAAAGGCAGGTCTGGTCCTTCAGTTCCAGGCAGAGGTTGATCAGATGGTATGTTGAATTGCTCTTCTTGTAGTCTCCGACCCATTACAGACTCACTCTGGAATCAGAACTGCTGCCATATGCCCTAATGTCCACAGCAATACATTTATAATTTCTATCACAGATAGCCATGAAGACCAATGAAAAATATTTTTTGTAATTATGAAATCTTGACAAGGAAACGTGTAGGCTACGGATATGCTTCCCATCAAGGGCTCCAATACAATTTGGAAAGTTTGCTTGATTTCAAAATCCATTTGCTACTCTTCACCACATTTTTCAATCTGGTAATGGCATCACTGTTGGACATAGATCTTCCCATATGGCTAAGCAAGTATCATGCACTCCAAAATAGTTGAAATGCCCAGTAAAAAATAATGATTTTAAGACGTATAGGACTGGCCAGTTGCAAGAAACCTAGAAAAAATGTAACATCTTTTTAGCTTTTTAAGGAAAACAACATTCTTCTGGCACATAAGATGGATACAATATTTATTATATATTCATATACACACACACACACACAGTAGACCATAACAAAAAAAATGAAACTTGATAAATGAATGACTTGAGGTAATTGGGAGCCAATTACCTCAAGTTTAATGGCTCCAAAACTGAAACTATGATCTTCAGTAACCATGATTGCCCTAGTAAGATGCCCGACTGGCCAGACTCCTTTAAACCGAGTCCGGTACCAGTCTCTAAGGTCAGGGACCTGGGGGTTATCCTTGATTCTAAGTTGACATTGCGTAGCCAGGTGAATAAAGTGGTAAGTGTATGCCACTTCCACTTGAGACTCCTGAGATCTACGTTTCGCTTTATCGAGGACTCTGACAAAATCTCTATGGTCAATGCAATGGTTGGTAGTCAACTTGATTATTGCAATGCCCTGTATATGGGTGTGTCTAAGAACATCTTGCACTAGCTTCAGCTGGTGCAGAATGCCGCGGCCAGGCTACTCGTGGGCGTGGGCCAGTACGATCACATCACTCCATCCCTACAGGCCTTACACTGGCTGCCCGTGGCACAACAGGCTCAGTTCAAGATGAGGTGTCTTGTGCATAAGGCCATCCATGGTTTTGGCCTGGGCTATCTCAGAGAAAAATTCATCAGACATTTGCCTACCAGATCGCTGCGGTCTGAGAATTTGGCTTTGTTGAACATTCCCAAATTTGCTAAAAATAAATGTGATGGGAGGACCCTGGAAGTTCAAGTTCTTCACATAAGACTGGGAAATTATCTCCTAAAGTTTAGGAGATTGTTAAAAACATGGCTACCGTATTTGCCGGTGTATAAGGCGACCGGGCGTATAAGACGACCCCCTAATTTTAATTTTTTTTAAAGATTTTTTTGCCTGTACTCACCGTATAAGACGACTCCCCTTCCTAGGCTTCCGATGCTTCATATTTCTTCCTTCTGGAGCCATATTCTTCTTCGTTCTTGTTGGAGCTGGAGCCAATCATGGCGAGCGATGTATTCTATTAATGAATACAAAGCCTGCTTGGATTGGCAGAGGCTGTAACATCATCAGCCCGCGCCTCTCTGACTCTGAAAGCCAATCCGAGCAGGGTACTGTATGTAGCCTGCTCGGATTGGCAGAGGTTGTTACTCCAATCCAAGCAGGCTCTGTATTTATTTGAATACAACGCTCACCGGGATTGGCTAAGTGGTATATACTGTATATAGCCGAAGCTACATACAGTATTACCGCACATCCAGCAGGCATCAGAGCAGCCGACCCGGCGTATAAGACGACCCCTGCTTTTTGGCCATTTTTTTTAAGTGTAAAAGGTAGTCTTATACGCCAGCAAATACAGTATATATCCAGGCTTTCGGGATGACTTAAATATTAAGTATTCTAATAGCTCTAAATTTTATATATTTAACTTTGTATATTTTATATTTTCTTGTTCGCTGATTGTTATTGTTTTATTGTCACTTGTTTGGTCGATGTAGTTTTTGCCCCTTTTCTGTTCTGTTTTTATCCCGCCAGCGCATCGAGGCACGTGTGTAAGACTGCACTGTTGTTTTATAAGCATTTTAATAAATAAATAAACAAATAAATATCTCAAGGTCACTAAGAGACATTCTTCTGCAGGTACACACCTTCTCATGTTGTTATGCCTCCACTGCAGCCGGGGGTGCAGCTGGTCCAGTAAGTAGTCAAATGTGCCTAAGATCATCCTGGTGAAGTTGAAAACCTTTGTAGGATATTGTCAGAGATGAGCTTGGTGCACAGCCACAAAACCTTCAGACGGCTGCTTCACTAGCATGGGATGGGTCCAAAATCGATGACGTCTCCTAGCCACAATCTGCTTTTTCTTGCTCTCCTTTCTCCACATATAGGCAAATATGACAAACAATGTCACACTGTCACAAAAATTGTTGGAATCCATTGCACAATGCAGATAGCACACACAAGGACACGGACAAAGCAAGGACACAGCAAGGACAAGTCACTCACAGAAAACTGCAATGCAGCATGGGAGAAGCAATGCTTTCTGGGTAATCAAAGCCACAGAAACTGCTGTAAATGGATCAAAACAAATCCAAAAATGGATGCAAAAATGGATGTAAATGGGTAAATTAACGGATGCAAACAGAAGACGGATGTAAATGGAGGTTAATGGAACTTATGACAAATGAAGGCAGATGAAGCAATGGATAAGAATTGATTTTTTTTTTGATTTTTTTTAAGTCTGAAGTCAAAGTTTGCTTTTAGATTTGGAGGGACTAAAAAGGAATTAAAACCCTTATTTAGACTTTTATCAGAATTCTAGAAATGGATAGCTTAAAATCATACATATTCTGCTGTATTGTGTCCCATCCATGGAGGCTTGGAGGGCCACAGGCACAAGCTGATATTTATGTAAGTAGTTCTTGGTTGGTCGTTATAATGTTATGGCATGAGCATCAATATGTTATGTTAAATTAGATTAAAATCAAACGTGTAGAGCTGTCAAAACATAACCTTAATGAATAAAAGTGCAAAGGTCCATCTATTATATTAAAATAAAGATGAACAAGAGGGAGAAAAAAACATAATAGTCCAAATGTTCCAATTCAACATCTATAAAGTAAACTTGAAAAGTGTGTTGATCCAATATTCAATCTTGCTTCCCATAGGATGGATAGGGCAAATATATCTCCTTACCAGTATTTAAGACCCTCCAGGGTCTATATGCGTATTAGTGTGCTTTTACCCCTCACTACGGACTCAACCACATCAGCTACTCAGCCTGCTTAATTGGATTCCACAGGTGTATCCCTCGCAGCTATCACCAATCAAGGAAACTTGAGAGTCCGGTCACACAATGATCATATGATCATATGGAAGAGGAAGATCCTTTATTTTAATATAATACATGTTTGTTTGCACTTTATTCATTAAGGTTATGTGTTGACTAGGGATGAGCTTCGTGTTCAAGTCGAACCCATGTTCGACTCGAACATCGGCTGTTCGAACGTTTGTCGAATTTCAAACATTATGGGTCGTTCGCGCCAAATTCGGGTGGCGCGTCATGGCCCATAATTCACTGCGGCATCGCAGTGCATTGCTGGCTGATAGAGTTGAGCGGACACCTGGATGTTCGGGTTCGGACCCGAACCCGGACTTTGAAAAAAAGTTCGGGTTCGGGACCGAACCCAAACCCGGACTTTGACCCGAACCCGAACCCCATTGAAGTCAATGGGGACCCGGACTTTTGACTACAAAAATGTCTCTAAAAAACTAAGGGAAAGTGCTGGAGGGCTGCAAATGGCAGCAAAATGTTGGGAAGAGCATGGCAAGCACTCTGGAAATAAATGTGGATAGGGAAATAACTCAAAATAACCTAAAATAAAAAATATAATGATTTTGACCTTGGAGGACGAGGTCCATACAGTTTTGTTCAAAATTATTCAACCCCCCAATGCTGTAAAGGGTTTTAGGGAATTTAGTGTACATTTGTAATTGTATTCAGAATGAAATCCTACAAGGACTTCATAAAGAACCATATGCAACTAAAATGATATCAATTGGTTTTGTAATACAGTAGTAAATGCAAAATTCAAGGCAATGGGCACTGTTGAAACGCTACCTGGTCGTGGCAGAAAGAAGATGCTGACTTTGACTGCTGTGCGCTACCTGAAGCGTAGAGTGGAGAAAAGTCCCTGTGTGACTGCTGAGGAACTGAGAAAATATTTGTCAGATGTGGGTACTGAAGTTTCTGCTCAGACAATACGGCGCACACTGCGTAATGAAGGCCTCCATGCCAGAACTCCCAGGCGCACCCCCTTGCTGTCTCCAAAGAATAAGAAGAGTCGACTGCAGTATGCCGAAAGTCATGTGGGCAAACCACACACGTTTTGGGATTGTGTTGTGTGGACTTATGAATCAAAATTACAACTGTGTGGGCCCATGGATCGACGCTATGTTTGGAGGAGGAAGAACAAGGCCTATGATGAAAAGAACACCTTGCCTACTGTGAAGCATGGCGGGGGGTCAATCATGCTTTGGGGCTGTTTTGCTTCTGCAGGTACAGGGAAGCTTCAGCGAGTGCAAGGTACCATGAATTCTCTTCAGTACCAAGGAGATATTGGATGACAATGTGATGCAGTCCGACACAAACCTGAGGCTTGGGAGACGTTGGACCTTTCAACAGGACAATGATCCCAAGCATACCTCCAACTCCACTTGAGCATGGTTGCTGATTAAAGGCTGGAACATTTTGGAGTGGCCATCGCAGTCACCAGACTTAAATCCGATTGAGAACCTCTGGTGGGACTTAAAGAAAGCAGTTGCAGTGCGCAAGCCTAAGAATGTGACTGAAGGTGGAAGCGGCGGTGTAGGAGGAGGAGGAGGAGGAGGTAGCCAACACAGCAGGTTTTGGTTTTTAATTGATTTATTTTTTAAATTAGGGTAAACAGTTAGACAGATCTAGGGTTGCTACCTCATCCCTTTAAACCTGAACACAGAGTTACACAGGTTCTGGGGCTAATTTAATGTCGATAGACTCGATAAGGCACCAAGTGAGTTTCATTAACAGCACCTTAAATAGCCAGAGAACCTGTGTAATTAATATGTTTTTGCTTTGAAAGCAATGAGATGGCAACCCTAGAAAGCTCAGAAAAAAAAATGGCTGGGTAAGGCCGGCCCAGTGTCTATTCTGCACAAGGTACGGACAACTCCTCTGGGATCCATGCCTGGTTCATTTTAATGAACGTGAGCTTGTCCACGTTGGATCTGGACAGGCGGCTGCGCTTGTCTGTGATAACGCCCCCTGCCGTGCTAAATACACGTTCAGACAATACACTGGCCGCAGGGCAGGCCAGCACCTCCAAGGCGTAAAGGGCAAGCTCAGGCCATGTGCCCAATTTGGAGACCCAGAAGTTTAAGGGGGCACAGCCGTCATTCAGTACGTGTAGGGGTGTGCTCACATACTGCTCCACCATGTTGCTGAAATACTGCCTCCTGCTAAAACGTTCCATATCAGCTGGTGGTGCTTTTTGTTGTGGCGTGCTGACAAAGCTTTTCCACATTTCAGCCATGCTAACCCTGCCTTCTGAGGTGCTGGCGGTGCCCCTGCTGCGTTGGCGACCTCTTCCTCCTACTACTCTGCCTTCGCCTTCTGCTTCCACTGTGGCCCCGCTGCCAGGTGGGAATTGCACCAGCAGCGCGTCTACCAGCGTGCGCTTGTACTCGCGCATCTTGCGTTCACGCTCCAGTGAGGGGATTAAGGACGGTACATTGTCCTTGTAACAGGGATCCAGCAGCGTGGCCACCCAGTAATCAGCACCTGTCATAATGTGCGAAACACGCCGGTCGTTGCGGAGACACTGCAGCATGCAATTGCTCATGTGCGGCAGGCTGCCCAGAGGCAACGAAAAGCTGTCCTCTGTGGGAGGTGTATCATCTGTTTCCTCTGTATCCCCCCAGCCACGCACCAGTACTGGCCATGCGCTGGTCTGGATGCCATCCTGCTGTGAACATGGTTCCTCCTCCTCCTCCATGTCTTCCTCCTCCTCATCCTCCACCGCGTCATCCTCCAGAACTGTGCCCTTGCTAGACAATTGTCTACCTGGCCTTTGTTGGTGCACAAACCCACCCTCGGAGCCACTTGTGAATGACTGCCCTGAAAGCCTTTCAAATGATCCCGATTCCTCCTCCTCCTCCTGTGCCACATCCTGTTCCATCATCGCCAGTAGGGTTTTTTCAAGGAGGCATAGAAGTGGGATAGTCACGCTGAGAGCGGCGTCATTGGCACTGGCCATGTTGGTGGAGTACTCAAAACAGCGCAGCAAGGCACACAGGTCTCGCATGGAGGCCCAGTTATTGGTGGTAAAGTGGTTCTGTTCCGCAGAGCGACTCACGCGTGCGTGCTGCAGCTGGAACTCCACTATCGCCTGCTGCTGCTCGCACAGTCTGGCCAGCATGTGCAAGGTGGAGTTCCACCTTGTGGGCACATCACATATGAGGCGGTGAGCGGGAAGGCCGAAGTTACGCTGCAGCGCTGCCAGGCGAGCAGCAGCAGGGTGAGAATGACGAAAGTGCGCACAGACGGCCCGCACTTTCTGCAGCAGCTGTGGCATATCGGGTAAGTTTTCAGGAAACTCTGCACCACCAAATTCAGCACATGCGCCAGGCAAGGAATGTGCGTCAAACCGGCTAGGCCCAGAGCTGCTACGAGATTTCGCCCGTTATCGCACACCACCAGGCCCAGCTTGAGGCTCAATGACGTCAACCACTCATCGGTCTGTTGTTCCATGTCCCTCCACAACTCCTGCGCGGTGTGTGGTTTTTCCCCCAAACAGGAAAGTTTTAAAACTGCCTGCTGGCGTTTACCCATGGCTGTGCTGAAGTTGGTGGTGAGTTTCTTAAGCTGACTGGATGAGGAGGCGGCAGAGGATGAGGAAGCGGAGTAGAAGGAGTTAGGAACAGGAGGCAAACTGAAGCGCCCTGCAATCCTCGGTGGTGGAAGGACATGCGCCAAACTGCTATCGGCCTCAGGCCCAGCCGCCACTGCATTTACCCAGTGCGCTGTTAGGGAGATATAACGTCCCTGACCGTGCTTACTGGTCCACGTATCCGTAGTTAGGTGGACCTTAGCACAGATGGCGTTGCGCAGTGCACACCTGATTTTGTCCCCCACTTGGTTGTGCAGGGAAGGGATGGCTCGCCTGGAAAAGTAGTGGCGGCTGGGCACGACGTACTGTGGGACAGCCAATGCCATCAGGCTTTTAAAACTCTGCGTCTCCACCAGACGGAATGACAGCATTTCAAAGGCCAGTAATTTTGAAATGCTGGCATTCAGGGCCAGGGCTCGGGGGTGGGTAGAGGGGTACTTCCTCTTACGCTCCAGTGTTTGGGAGATGGAGAGCTGAATGCTTCCATGGGACATTGTGGAGATGTTTGGTGACCCAGGTGGTAGTGTTGCTTGCCGGTCCTCTAATTGAGGGGTGGCAGGTGGCACTGTCACTACGGAGGTGGATGAAGAGGCAGAGAGGCCCGAGACTGATGCAGAAGAGGAAGCAGGAAGAGCCAGAGACCTTTCTTGGTTTTTGCGGTGTCTACTCCACTGCAGCTCGTGCTTTGCACTTAGATGCCTGGTCATGCAGGTTGTGCTCAGGTTGAGAACGTTTATGCCTCGCTTCAGGCTCTGATTGCACAACGTGCAAACCACGCGTGTCTTGTCATCAGCACATTGTGTGAAGAACTGCCACGCTAGGGAACTCCTTGGACCTGGCTTTGGTGTGCTCGGACCCTTGCTGGGTTGGGCAGTAGCAGGCGTACTGTCTAGGGGACGGACGCTCTGCTTTGGCACCCTGCTCCCTCTTCTGCTGTGCTGGTGGCTCTGTGCGACCACCGCCTCTTCCTCCGAACTACATGGGTCACCTGCACGAGGTTGATTCCATGTCGGGTCGAGGACCTCATCGTCCTGCACATCATCTTCCACCCAGTCTTCACCACTGCCCTCCTTGTCGCTCTGCACAATTGCAAAAGCACCAGCAGTTGGCAACTGTGTTTCATCATCATCATCATGCAAGACGTGCTGTGATGGTCCCCCCATGAACTCATCCTGAAATAGAAGTGGTTGGGCATCAGTGCACTCAATCTCTTCCCCTTCTGGGCCTGGGCTAGTTGGATGGCCCTGGGAACACATGCTAACAGACTCATCAAAAAGAAGAAGAGACTGCTGCATGCTTTGGGGCTCAGACTGCTTGGCTGATTTGCAAGGGGGTGAGGTGAAAGACTGATGGTGGACATCGGCTGCAGGCGCCAACTCTGAACTTTCAGCACAAGACTGGTTGGAAAACAATGTGAAGGAACTGGAGGCACTGTCAGCAACCCAATCTACTACCGCCTGTTCTGCTCCTGGCCTCAACATTCGTAGAGCTGGATTAGGCCCGACCAAATACCGCTGCAGGCTCTGTCGGCTACTCGCACCTGAGAAAGGTGTTTCACTTGTGCTTGTAGCTGGCACAGATCGACCACGTCCTCCCCCTCTAACAGGAGCTCCACCAGCAGCACCACGCCCGCGGCCACGTCCCTTATTTGACGGTTTCCTCATATTTCTCAAATTTAGGGTCTTGCCCTAATTTTGAGAAATTTTAAATACAAAAAAGTGTAAGCTGGTGAAATAGGCAGAGATTCACCTATATATTTATCCACCTATAGCAAGAAGCAGGAAGCCAGCACTAAACAATGTACTGCACAGACAGTTTATCACAGGGGACAGGTAGACTGTGCTGGTGAAATATACAGAGTCACCTATAGAGTGCTGACTGCCCCTACAGAAAATATATTTCAGGAAACTCTCCCTGACTATGGAACTTGACAGGAACACAGAATAGCACAGATGTGCACAGGTGGTGTGGCAGATGTACTGTTGATGAAATACTTGTCACCTCACCTATACAGTACTGACTGTCATTGGCACTACAGAACTAATATGTCAGCAAACAGTGCCTGATAAGGAACTTGACAGCAACACAGAATAGCACAGATGTGCACAGGTGGTGTGGCAGATGTACTGTTGATGAAATACTTGTCACCTCACCTATACAGTACTGACTGTGACTGGCACTACAAAACTAATATGTCAGCAAACAGTGCCTGATAAGGAACTTGACAGCAACACAGAATAGCACAGATGTGCACAGGTGGTGTGGCAGATGTACTGTTGATGAAATACTTGTCACCTCACCTATACAGTACTGACTGTGACTGGCACTACAGAACTAATATGTCAGCAAACAGTGCCTGATAAGGAACTTGACAGCAACACAGAATAGCACAGATGTGCACAGGTGGTGTGGCAGATGTACTGTTGATGAAATACTTGTCACCTCACCTATACAGTACTGACTGTGACTGGCACTACAGAACTAATATGTCAGCAAACAGTGCCTGATAAGGAACTTGACAGCAACACAGAATAGCACAGATGTGCACAGGTGGTGTGGCAGATGTACTGTTGATGAAATACTTGTCACCTCACATATACAGTACTGACTGTGACTGGCACTACAGAACTAATATGTCAGCAAACAGTGCCTGATAAGGAACTTGACAGCAACACAGAATAGCACAGATGTGCACAGGTGGTGTGGCAGATATACTGTTGATGAAATACTTGTCACCTCACCTATACAGTACTGACTGTCACTGGCACTACAGAACTAATATGTCAGCAAACAGTGCCTGATAAGGAACTTGACAGCAACACAGAATAGCACAGATGTGCACAGGTGGTGTGGCAGATGTACTGTTGATGAAATACTTGTCACCTCACCTATACAGTACTGACTGTCACTGGCACTACAGAACTAATATGTCAGCAAACAGTGCATGATAAGGAACTTGACAGCAACACAGAATAGCACAGATGTGCACAGGTGGTGTGGCAGATGTACTGTTGATGAAATACTTGTCACCTCACCTATACAGTACTGACTGTCACTGGCACTACAGAACTAATATGTCAGCAAACAGTGCCTGATAAGGAACTTGACAGCAACACAGAATAGCACAGATGTGCACAGGTGGTGTGGCAGATGTACTATTGATGAAATACTTGTCACCTCACCTATACAGTACTGACTGTCACTGGCACTACAGAACTAATATGTCAGCAAACAGTGCCTGATAAGGAAATTGACAGGAACACAGAATAGCACAGATGTGCACAGGTGGTGTGGCAGATGTACTGTTGATGAAATACTTGTCACCTCACCTATACAGTAATGACTGTGACTGGCACTACAGAAGAAATATGTCAGCAAACTGTGCCTGCTAATGGAACTTGACAAGAACACAGAATATCACGGGTGCACAGGTGCTGTGGTAGATGTACTGTTGATGAAATATTCAGTTAGCTATAGATTGCAAACAGCCACTATAGTTGAACAAAATTCCTAAAGTATATGAAGCACAGCAGATGTCACATGAATGAGTGTTTCTTGATATTTCTGCAGCAATAGACCTAAAACTGTCCCTATGAGAATCAGGAAGCCTCCACCTCATATAAGTACAGCAGTGACAACGAGCCAGATACAATAAGATGATGCAGATATCAAATGAATTAAGTGTCCCTCTTGAAATTTCTGGAGCAGTATCACAGCACAGACCTAACACTCTCCCTAAAGAACAATCAGGAACCTTTTCCCTCACATAAGTAGAATAGAGCCAGATCACCTAACTTTCCCTATGCAGCAGATTCCACCAGCCTTTCCCTATCTAGAGTGCAGCAGAGTGACGATCTGTGCTGTGTGCCTCTATCTAATATAGAGGCACGTCACATGATGGGTCACATGCTGCACTGGCCAATCACAGCCATGCCATAAGTAGGCATGGCTGTGATCAGTTTACAGTCACAGTTGTTAAAAGAAAGGCGATTGACTGCCGTGCAGCGCGCCAAATATACCCGAACCCTGAACCCGAACCCGGACTTTTTTCCAACTATTCGGGTTCGGGTCCGGGTTCGGGAAAAACCCAAAGTGGCTGATGATTGGCCAAGCTGATGATTGGCTGATGATTGGCCAAGCATGCACTATGACCCGCATGCTTTGGCCAATCACAGCACGGAAAAAATGCAGAGCCATAATTGGCCAAAGCCAGGGTGGCTTTGGCCAATTATGTCTCAGGGGGTTTAGTACACGCCCCACACTATTTAAGGCAGCCTGCGTGGCGGCCTTGTGTAGTGTGTTGCGGCAGTGGTTAAAGACAGAGAGAGACAGTGTCATTTATTTTGAGTTAGATAGAGCAGGCAGGCGAGTCAGTTAGCTTCATTTACAGTGTGTAGAGGATATATATGCATCCCAGGTGTTGTATATATATTTATACACTGTATTCAGTTTAGCTAGATCTGTTCCTGTTATTCTCTTCATAATATGCTGACAGGCAGGCAGGTGATTGTGCTATCTGCAGTATTTCCACTTAGTGTACTGTGTCCTTTGCACAGGGTGCACCTAAAGCTTACCTGAATACAATTGCTTGTGTTCTCATACAAATACAGGCAGGGACCTGCAGTATTTTGATTTAGTTTCCTTTGCACAGGACCAGACATTACATTTAGGGTTGTCCCGATACCACTTTTTTAGGACCGAGTACAAGTACCGATACTTTTTTTCAAGTAGTCGCCGATACCGAATACCGATACTTTTTTAAATGTGTCCCCAAATGCAGCCATGTCCCCCCCATATGCAGCCATGTCCCCCACATATGCAGCCATGTCCCTCTAGCCATGTCCCTCACATATGCAGCCATGTCCCTCTAGCCATGTCCCTCACATATGCAGCCATGTCCCTCTAGCCATGTCCCTCACATATGCAGCAATGTCCCTCTAGCCATGTCCCTCACATATGCAGCAATGTCCCTCTAGCCATGTCCCTCACATATGCAGCCATGTCCCTCTAGCCATGTCCCTCACATATGCAGCAATGTCCCTCTAGCCATGTCCCTCACATATGCAGCAATGTCCCTCTAGCCATGTCCCTCACATATGCAGCCATGTCCCTCTAGCCATGTCCCTCACATATGCAGCCATGTCCCTCACATTTGCAGCAATGTCCCTCTAGCCATGTCCCTCACATATAAAAATCCAAAAAATGCAGCGCTGGGGAATGAATGGTGAAAAAACAGTGATGTCTATGTTCAACATACACAGGTGTGAATGTAAATGGATGAATCCATAAATATATACATTGGTCATAAAATATTAGTGAATATTGTAATGGAAACACTATAGACCTTGTTGAAAGAATCTATATCTATACACATATGAGTCCATGAAAATAAACGTGGAAATGTGAGTCCATAAAATTGAACGTGGAACAAAGTTGAAATCCTCAATCAGAAGTTGCAGTGACAAAACACCCACGGTGATTCTAGATTGGAATATAATAATAGTGATAACGCCCGCCACCAAAAGAGGAGGCTTACCAGATACGGTGGACCCAAGTGAGCATATACCCAAAGGGTCAGTAAGGCTTGTAAATGGTGAAGATGAGATGATATACAGGAACACACCAAAACAAACGACCAGTAAATAACGATGAAGTCTTCACTTGATATCGGGTGGAAGGGATAACCCCAGCTGGGAGATGGCTCGTAAGAATGGAAGAGCTTGCCCAGGTTATGTGGAGGAAAACGAAAGGCACATAGCGTGATACCGTAAAAACAGAAACGTTTATTACCGGTTAAAAACACTTACAGTTTGGTAGATAAAAAAGGACATCAATGTTGTAAAGTGCATGGCAGCAGTAGAGTCCCGACGCGTTTCGCTACAACTAGCATCGTCTGGGGTAAAACCCTACTGATGCCGCCATGCTTAAATTTAAAATGTGACCTCCTTAGGAACCCTCCCTTAGGGGATCGTCCAATGAGAATGCACTTCCGGGTCACCCCAGTGTATCATACATTGTTTAATTATATAAAAAACAAGGTATAAAGAATTTGTATTAAAGTGAGTGTTGCTGTCACTTAGGATCTATTAGTTGTGTGAGATACACTGACCTCACACAACTAATAGAGCAAAATTGCCCCGAACATTATCAACCCCCCCACACGTCCTTCTTTCTTTTACCAGCTAGTTGGATATCATCCTTGTAAGAAGTGTACAGTATGTAGATACAACATCTCAGGTAGGACCAAGAACCTTGAGTTTCGTTCCACAACAACTGGGAAAGTTTACCCTATCAAACAGTTCTGTACCTGTTCAACCAAGTACGTGGTGTACCTTATTACTTGTCCGTGCGGCCAACAATATGTTGGTCGCACCATCCGGAAATTTTCTGTCAGAGTCGCGGAGCATATAGCCCTTATTCTAGCTGGTGATATTCACCATACTGTACCCAGGCATTATAAAAAACATCATGCTCAGAACCCCACTGGTACACAATTCCTTATTATAGATCAATTCGTGTCCCCTTGGAGAGGTAGCCCGAAAACTCGTGGGGTGTCCCAACTCGAAACTTTCTGGATATACGAATTGGGTACACACACACCATCGGGTCTTAATGTAGAGTGGGATATCAACTCTTTTATTAATAAATCCTAGGAATACAAGATGCTCTTATCTACCATTTATAATTGTTTTATACATTTTTATATATTTGGTTGAATTAGTTTCCATTTGAAACATACATAATTTCAAAATTATGTCTATATAATATGTTTCAGTGAAGCAACATTTATTTCTTTTCTTTCATCTATATCTGTTTTATAGTATTTTAGATATCTCTCTTCTTCGTGTATACATATAACAGGATGCATTGTATAAATACATTTTTTTAATTGTACAGCCCGTCACAGGGGTTCGTCCGGTGCAGAGTCACTTCCTGGGCCTACTAGTATCACACTTTTATGTATGATTCTTTTATTTGGATATATACCAATTGATGGGTAAATATAATAATTTTTATCGATCACTTTTTTTGGCACAAGTCCTCTTTATGTTCATAACATCTCTCCTAGGGGGCGCTATTAATGCCATTTGTTGAATGTTGTGGTCCATTGACATTCACAGTTAAGATATATTTCTCCACAAGGAATTGTCCCCCTTTTTTTGTCATTTTCACTATATAATCAAATAGTCACTTTTTCAATAACCCCTTTTTCAAATTTTTCACTCATTTGTTTAAATTAACACATAGATTTTATTTGTTTCAACACAATATATTTATTTTGTGACCGTCCACTTTCTGTCCATGCCTTGTTCTTCTCCCCTTCTAATATAAAATATATTATTTGCGGTTGTCCGGGTTGTGTGTCATGTTCCGCATCCCGGAACACACAGTGGAGTGCAGCGTTCCAGGTCTATCCAGCTTGGAACGCAACGTATGTTTAATTACACACGTACGCACGCACTAGGGAGGTTAATCACTGAGAGCACGCCCATCACGCACGTCACTCCGTCGGGTTGCGCAACGCACGACGAATGAGTAAGGAGGCGCGTCTGGATGACGGTTTGTTTATGTGCGCCTTTGTCCATTGTGGCCATGTGACCTAAGCACCTAGGCACGCCCTGAACACGCCCATCATGTACGTCACTCCGTCGGGTTGCGTAATGCACGACGAATCAGCAAGGTGGCGCGTCTAATGACGGTTTGTTTATGCGCCCTTGTCCAGCTTGGTCATGTGACCTAAGCGCCGTCCCCGATTCATAATCTCTATTGAATCTTTCACTGATCCACGTTGTCTTGCTGCAACGTGGATTCCTTCTATTGGCCCATACCATCAGCCTGGATACACATGTGACTAAGTCATGTGACTCCATCAAGTCGGACTACTATGTACTGTCTGCCATAAACCACAAAAGGATCAGGTCAGTGTATCTCACACAACTAATAGATCCTAAGTGACAGCAACACTCACTTTAATACAAATTCTTTATACCTTGTTTTTTATATAATTAAACAATGTATGATACACTGGGGTGACCCGGAAGTGCATTCTCATTGGACGATCCCCTAAGGGAGGGTTCCTAAGGAGGTCACATTTTAAATTTAAGCATGGCGGCATCAGTAGGGTTTTACCCCAGACGATGCTAGTTGTAGCGAAACGCGTCGGGACTCTACTGCTGCCATGCACTTTACAACATTGATGTCCTTTTTTATCTACCAAACTGTAAGTGTTTTTAACCGGTAATAAACGTTTCTGTTTTTACGGTATCACGCTATGTGCCTTTCGTTTTCCTCCACATAACCTGGGCAAGCTCTTCCATTCTTACGAGCCATCTCCCAGCTGGGGTTATCCCTTCCACCCGATATCAAGTGAAGACTTCATCGTTATTTACTGGTCGTTTGTTTTGGTGTGTTCCTGTATATCATCTCATCTTTACCATTTACAAGCCTTACTGACCCTTTGGGTATATGCTCACTTGGGTCCACCGTATCTGGTAAGCCTCCTCTTTTGGTGGCGGGCGTTATCACTATTATTATATTCCAATCTAGAATCACCGTGGGTGTTTTGTCATTGCAACTTCTGATTGAGGATTTCAACTTTGTTCCACGTTCAATTTTATGGACTCACATTTCCACGTTTATTTTCATGGACTCATATGTGTATAGATATAGATTCTTTCAACAAGGTCTATAGTGTTTCCATTACAATATTCACTAATATTTTATGACCAATGTATATATTTATGGATTCATCCATTTACATTCACACCTGTGTATGTTGAACATAGACATCACTGTTTTTTCACCATTCATTCCCCAGCGCTGCATTTTTTGGATTTTTGTTTGTAGTTCTTTCCTTGTTTTCACTGGATTGTATGTAGCCGCTTGTCACCTTGATAGCGCAGATTTATTATTTTTTTATTTTTACTTGCATGTCCCTCACATATGCAGCAATGTCCCTCTAGCCATGTCCCTCGATGCGGCGGCAGCGGCGGGGGGGGGAAGGGGGGGAAAGTATTCTATTTAGGTATCGGGGGTATTTGCGCGAGTACGAGTACTCCCGCAAATACTCGGTATCGGTCCCGATACCGATACTGGTATCGGTATCTGGACAACCCTAATTACATTAAAGCCGTAAGCAGTTTTAAATTACTTTTTTTCCTATATAAATGTAATTTTGTACAGGGACGTTCTAAAAACGGGAAACACGTGCCACTTCACAGGCATACTATAGACACCCAGCAGGTACGATAGTTAAAGAAATATTTCACTTTTTTTTTCACTTTAAGCATCATTAAAATCACTGCTCCCGAAAAACGTTCGTTTTTTAAAACTTTTTTTTGCATTGATACAGGACCCGGGTCCCCAGACCCTTTTGGAAGAAATGCGCACAGAGTCCTGGCCTTCACCTCACTTCCTGCACAACATCTGTGAATTTTTCTCAATTTTTACCTTCTTTCCTAGTGTTTTTTTTTTTAGTTCATGTGAAAACATTTTGTAAAAAAAAAAAATGCACCATTTAAAATATAAAACCTCTATTTTTCTAGTAGTTAACTTCACCATGCTTTACACCAGACACGTCATTTTAGTGCCTTTATAAAAGTCATTTGTGTTTCCTTGAACTTCCAGAAAATGGCAATACAGTATACAATACAGGTGTATCAAAAGGTTTTGAAAGTTTTGCAGTTTGTTTTCTTTAAGCTGTGATGACACCAAGTTGAGCATTCTTCAGAACACCACCACACATGTATGGTGAGAACAAGGTACATAGAAAATGTGTGCAGAAAAATTTAGCTTAATGGACATGTGAACAAACTCTAAAGGCTCATACACACGATCAGATTTTCTCCGGACAAAGCGTAGGACTTTTGTCCAAAGGGCATTGGCCAGGAACTTGTCTTACATACAAACGGCAAAGAATTGTCGGCCGACAAACACAAAACTATGTGTTTTTTCTGTTCTTTAGCGCCACCTTTTGGGCAACTTCTGCTAATCTTGTGTTATGGTGAGCATTTCTTCTGAGCATGCGTGTTTGTACTTTGGAGTTTTGTCCGACGGACTTGTGTAAACACGATCGAATAATTCGACAACACACAATTGTTGGCAGACAACTTTAAAGCATGCTATCCCACACTTGTCCATGGAAAATTCGACAATAATTGTCCGATGGAGCATACAAACGGTCAGATTTTCCGACAACAGCCTGTCATCACACAATTCCCGTCAGATATTCCTATCTTGTGTATGAGGCATTAGAAAGCATCCACAGCCTGAGTAGAAAAGTCTGTCTCCTGCCAGGATGCTAAGATCAAACATGCCCTCTGCTAAGTCAGAGCTAGAGCTCTCTAATCAGTATACAACTTGATAAGTTACTTCAGTCCTGTTTATCTGTGTCTACGCCACCCCCACACCAAAACACTGCAAATGCAAACAAAGACCAGGTGATCTGCAAAAAATCCAATAAACGCCTAAATGTTTCCCTAAGACCCCTTGCACACGGGGCGGATCCTCCGCATAACCTTTGTATGCTCAGCGGGGATCGCTCTGTTGATCCCAGCTGAGCCGGCGAATGATAGGGCGGTCCCCACACACTGTGCAGGGACCGCCCTGTCTTTTCTCCGCTCTACCCTATGGGGGGATCGGTTTGAACAAGGACCGTCTATCCGTGTTTATCCGATCCGATCCACAGACAGAAGGAAAAATAGGGTTTTCCTCCGTCTGCAGAATCGGAGGAATGCGGAGGCGAGAGAGATCGGGTGTCAGCGGATGGATGAAAAAGCGGACATATGGTCCGCAGGTGTGAAAGGGGCCTAACACTTTGCTTTTCTTACTCATTTATAAACACTTTTGTCTTTTTTTTTTTTACTTTGTTTTTCATAATATGATCATTATATGTATGTGTTCTTCTGTGTTTTTATATCTTCGAGTTACACTAGGGATATTCAAATAGGTAATGTTTCAACCACATAGCTGTTGCAAAATATACATTTTAACTGCATAAATCCACCCAATCCACAATATTTGGCATGTGTTTCACTTCTACAAGTCAATCTTTCGTTTTTTTTTTGTAGGGGATTTTTTTTTTTTATAATATAACGTATGTTGAAATCTCAGTTTGTGTAAGTACTGTACTGTGGTTGCCTTTAAGTGCTTTAAGTAGAGCAATCAGTTTTGCTGGACAGGGATTCTGATTTGTCCATATTTAATTTGAATAATTAATTTAATAAAAAGAGAACGTGAACATTATTTAAGTGGGAAGCTTGTTGGGGGAGGGGGAGGGGAATTATTTCTAGATTTTAAATAAAACTAGCATAGGAAAATAATTTACAGCAATTTGAAGGTTTGGCTGTGATAAGCTGTGTTCTCAAAAATTGTTCTAAACAGTTTTTATATAAACAAATAAAATAAAGTAAAATAACAAATCTAAATTAAAATTGAAATGACATTGTTTCAGTATTTTCTTTAACATTTGGTTAGGGCCGAAACAACTAATTGATTAATCAACAACTAATCGATTATGAAATTAATCAATTACAATTTTCATAATCGATTAATCGGCCAGTAACATAATAGGGTTAAAAAAACTAAAATTAGCCCTTTATAGTACAAAAAAGCAAATCGCTACTGTAAATATTACTTTCACTGTCCCACAGTAAAAAAATGAACCCCTTACAGTAGCGATTATTTGCTCTTTTTGTACTTATTTTAGCTTTTTTAACCCCATTATGTTACTAAACATCTCAGGCCTGGGTTCACACCTCTGTTTTTTTGGTGCTTTTTGCAGAAACACACTACAGTTCATTTACATGTTTTCCTATGGGCAGGGCTGGTGCTAGCGCAAGGCAACATGGGCACTTGCCTTACGGCTCCAGGGAACAGGGCGGAAAACTGACAGTGTCACTGTGTCAGTGTCTCTCTCGTCTCTGTGAGTCCCAGGATTACACACAGCAGGCATCTCCCGCTGTGTGTATTGGAGCTTAGTGTGTTAACTTTGGCCGCGCTGTGAGAAAAGTCCCATCCTCCTTCTAGATCAGCTTGTGTGATAGGCAGAACAATGCGTCTATCACACATTTGCTTGTGACATCATCTGGGATGGACGAGAAGAGAGGAGAGGCCACTGGGGCAGCGTGACATGAGAGAGAACTTATCACAGATGCTTCCTGCATACTGGCTGCCAGGTAAACGCTATGCCCCAATGTGCTCCAATATGCCCTGATGTGCTCCAATATGCCCCGATGTGTGCCAATATGCCCTGATGTGCCATGTGTCCTGATGTCCCGTGCCCTGATGTCCTGTGCCCCAGTCTGCTGTGCCTCAATGTTGTGTGCCCTGATGTGCTGTGCCCTTATGTACTGTGACCTGTGCCCTGATGTGCTGTGCCCTTTACCCTGATGTGGCCTGGTGTGCTGTACCCTGATGTGCTATGCCCTGATGTTCACTGTGCCCTCATGTGCCCTGATGTGCTGTGCCCTGTGCCCCGATGTGCACTGTATCCTGATGTGTTGTGCCCTGTGCGTGCGTGTGTGCCGGGGGGGGGGGGGCGGTAAAATGCATCTTTGCCTGAGTTGGCAAAAATCCTTGCACCGGCCCTGCCTATGGGACATGTTCACATCCATGATTTTTTTTCAGCTGCTGCGTATTTGGAAAGGGCAAGGACTTTTTAACACAAAACGGTGCTATTTTTTTATTTATTTTTTTGGTTCAATATACTTCAATGGAGAAGCTGCAAAAAAGCATGTAATGTGTTTTTGCGGCAATTTGTGTTTTGTAATCTGCCTAACAACAAATTGGCCCAAAAAAAAAAAAAGCAATTTTTATACTCCTCTTATATAATATACTCCTCTTTTTTAATAAAAAAATAAATACCACAGGTTGTTCCTAAATCTAAATATAATTTACCCTCCCTCCTAGATTGTAAACTCTAGTGAGCATGGCCCTCTAATCTCTCCTAAATTGAACTGTACTGTTTGCCCCCATGTTGTAAAGCACTGCGAAAACTGTTGGCGCTATAATCCTGAATAATAATAATAATAAAAATGAAGGTGGCAAAATCTGATTAAATAATGTATTTTGCAAAAGAGCATCTATAGTCAAAGTCTAAAATCATATATCGATTTGTTCAGTGTATTTGAATTATTTCTATCCTACTTAGGGGTAGATCAAAACGATCTTGAAGTTTGTAAACTTACTTCCTTGAATCATGTGACACATATTCACAATGCCCTATAAGTAGGCACTTTTGAGTCACATGCTTCATAGAGCCTTCCTTCTGAACTACAGAGGTGCTAAGAGGGGGAGTTTCAAAAAGTGGAATCAGTAGAAAAAATAGAAATCACAACTTGCAGGCAAAAAAGTAACATGGGATATATAGTTCTAGGAAATCAAAAGTACTCTTAAAGTGATTGTAAAGTAACAAACATGTTATACTTACCTGCTGTGCGCAATGGTTTCCCACAGAGAAGCTCTGGATCCTCCTCTACTCCGGTCACTCTTCTGTGATCCTGGTCCCTCCCTCATGTTGAGTGCCCCTCACAGCAAGCAGCTTGCTATGGGGTACCTGGGCCGAGTCCCAGCTTCCTGTGTCCATTCTGTGACAGAGCTGTGGTTCGGCCCCATCCCCTATCTCTCCTGATTGGCTAACTGACTGTTATTGACAGCAGCAGGAGCCAATTGCGCTACTGATGTTTCTCACTCAATCCCAGATGGCTGAGACACTCGTTGACATCGCTGGACAGAGATGGGGCCTTAGGTAAGTGTTAGGGGGCCCGATGGGGGATGCTGCAAACAGAAGACCTTTTATCTTAAAGCGTTTGTTAACCCCCCCAAAAAACTGAGCCTGATCCCTTAAAGCATGTTATACAGCACAGTGCTTGTGCTGTGTCATTTGGCCCCCTGTAGCACCTAAAATACCTGGCTGATCCTTTCTGGCTGTGCCCTCCCCTCTGCAAACTGACCCCAGTTTATCAAACCTGTTGTTTTTTGTATTATGGCTGCTGAGCCCTGACACCATGGTTAGTTTACGTGCCTCCTTCATCTACAGCCCTGCTCTTCTGTGTCTCCTCTGTCCTCCTCCCCCCTCCATTCCCTGCCTATCTGCCTGTCTGTCTGTCTGCCTGTCTGCTCGTACCAGAGCCCCCCCCCTCCCTGCCTGCTGCTCTCAAAACTGAAACTAAATCATTGTATCCCTTCTGTACCATAATAACAAGTGTCCCTGTTATGTAAAAAAATCTACCGATCTGTACCTTGGGCCGCCCACTGGAGCTGTGAGCCAGAGAGTGAAGAGAGCCAAGGAAATAGCTGGGTCTTTCATTGTTCCATATAAATTTAAAGTGCATGTCAAGTCAGAATACAAAAAAACTGAAAATATGCTAAGCAATCTGCAATACATGCATGTTTCCCCATGTTATTTCCCTTTCGAGACCCTGTGGGTATAGAAAACGACCTGTTTATCTGCCATAAATGTACTGACAACACACAGCTTATTTTTTCATATACATTTTTTTCATTTACGTTTTCATAGGAGATAGAGGCACAACACCATTGCAATACAGCAGAACTATCTGAAACAAAAAAATGTCCATGATAAAATACCTAAAGCAATATTCGTGTATGATCTACAGAGAGCCTGCCACATAAACAAGTGGATGAAAATATAAATGTAGAGATCACAAGTATTCCACAGTGTAAGATTGGGGTGATCAGACTCCAGCGGTAGGTGCGTTTTTTAGTGAGTACCCCAGTCCAGAACTGAATTTTTAAGGGCCTGGTAGGCCACTTTTATTTAAAAGCACAAAAAAGTTCACAAATACATCAGTAGCCCTCACAGGGGGGTTCCACCTTTACTGTATCTTGCATACTCAATACTTTAGCCATCTGGCTGTTTCAGGCCTTTAGCCTAGGCCTTAAGTCTGCTCCTCAGAACAAACAGAGTTTCCTAGAGTTAAGCTCTCTCCTAGCTTACTCCTGATCAGCGACTTGCTGCTCAATCACCAATGACATCTGCCTCCTGCAGACATGCATGCTCTGGCTGCATCCATGCAGCGTCTGACTCCTCTCAGATGGATGGGAGTCCACCTGACTCCAAGGCACAGACTTCCTGTCTGTTGGGTGGGGCCCTGAGCCATAGTCAGAGTACAACTAAATAGCTCATCACACAGCTGTGCAATCAGCGTGTCTTTCTCTACAAAATCTGACGTAAACCAACACTCTTTAAGGTCGCACAGGGTTCCACTGCCACAACAGGTAAAACGTTATTCCCTTAACAACCCAAAATGGACAGGGCACATCCTGGAAAATAATCATTATACAAAATAATAAGCCCCAGGGTATAAAGATACAACATGGTGACCATCAATATAAAGTCCAGATTACCTCCTCAGCACTCATGAGGTATACTGGCTGCAGAGATTAAAATTAGTCAAACTGACCTGTTAAAAATGGTGCTAAATAATTGGTGCCCTGCCCACAGTGCCATCCCTGGAAACATCATTGGAGCATGGTTCAGGCAAGGACACAAGATGGTGCTCAGCACACATATCCAGTGTAGTGGGGAGTGGGGCCAACCTTCGGAAATGGTGATAGCGCTTGCACCACACCCTCCACATGGTAATATAACATCCCAGAACACAACAGAACCTCACCAGTGAACACCGCCATAATGCACGCCACCAGAGGAAATGGACACCACCCCTCCACAACCACACAGACATCTGTGAGGGGAGATGAGTGGCACCCAATCCCCTGCCACTCTGCCGAGACCCACCTGGGCAAATTTTTTTTTAATTAAATAGGTATAAACAATTTTCCTAACACCCAAGTGGGTTCCTACATCCAAAATGCCACCCTAGAGAAAATAAACAATTGGAGAACCTTCCAGTTGAAGCTACCAAACCAAAAAAACTAAAAACAAAGCTCCAGAACCAAATAAATGAAGTCCACTGCACAATAAAAGCGCAATAGTCATAACAGCAATTTACTAAGGGGTCACATCGAAGATTGTCCCATTAGCATTCTGCTTCTCATAGTATAGACATGTCTATTGTCCGATTGTTAATTTCTTATACATTATTGTAAACACATTTTTATAAATGTAACTTTGTTACAGCTTGGCAGATGCCAGTAATTGTTATGTTTCTGATCTGCTTTGTCTTCAAGCTATACTGTAATGTGTAACATCCCTTGCATGCCTAGCACAAACATAAGATTTAAATCTGAAAATGTATTTTGTTAACTTGCAAAATTTGGAGAAATTAGGGTGGCACGATGTACGACTTTCCTTCCTATGTACGACACTCCTTTCACTTGTTTTTCTGGTTTGTCAGGCCTCATCATCATTGCAACAATATAAAAAAAACTTGAACAACTACATTTACAAAAGAAAATGTGAGGTATTTACTAGGGCTGTTACTGATTAAAATGTTCGTGTTCGATTAATCGATTTTTTTAATCGATTAATTGACTAATTTCGATTAATTATAACGCACGTAAATTTTTCGGATCACCACCATATATAATCCCCACTGTAATATCCACAGACATCTCCCCCACTGTAATATCCACAGACATCTCCCCCACTGTAATATCCACAGACATCTCCCCCACTGTAATCTCCACAGATATCTCCCCCACTGTAATATTCACAGACGTCTCCCCCCACTGTAATATCCACAGACATCTCCCCCACTGTAATATCCACAGACATCTCCCCACTGTAATATCCACAATCTCCCCCACTGTAATATCCACAGACATCTTCCCCACTGTAATATCCACAGACATCTCCCCCACTGTAATATCCACAGACATCTCCCCCACTGTAATATCCACAGACATCTCCCCACTGTAATATCCACAAAAATCTCCCCCACTGTAATATCCACAAACATCTCCCCCACTGTAATATCCACAGACATCTCCCCGCTGTAATATCCACAGACATCTCCCCACTGTAATGTCCACAATCTCCCCCACTGTAATATCCACAATCTCCCCCCACTAATATCCACAGAGATCTCCCCCACTGTAATATCCACAATCTCCCCCACTGTAATATCCACAGACATCTCCCCCACTGTAATCTCCACAGACATCTCCCCCACTGTAATCTCCACAGATATCTCCCCCACTGTAATATTCACAGATGTCTCCCCCCACTGTAATATCCACAGACATCTCCCCCACTGTAATATACACAGACATCTCCTCACTGTAATATCCACAATCTCCCCCACTGTAATATCCACAGACATCTCCCCCACTGTAATATCCACAGACATCTCCCCCACTGTAATATCCACAGACATCTCCCCCACTGTAATATCCACAGACATCTCCCCACTGTAATATCCACAAACATCTCCCCCACTGTAATATCCACAGACATCTCCCCGCTGTAATATCCACAGACATCTCACCACTGTAATATCCACAATCTCCCCCACTGTAATATCCACAATCTCCCCCCACTAATATCCACAGACATCTCCCCCACTGTAATATCCACAATCACCCCCACTGTAATATCCACAGACATCTCCCCACTAATATCCACAGATATCTCCCCCACTTTAATCCACAGACATCTCCCCACTGTAATATGGTCCACATCTCCCCCACTGTATAAGAAGATTAGTGCTTGCTTAGTCCTACCAGAGAAGCCGGCCGAACATGAGCAGTTGAGTCCGGGTAATGACGTCAGCGTGCCGCTCTAGGCTCACCTAGGTCGCCGCTGGGTGGACCAAGATGGCTGCCGCTCCGGGAGCTAGGCCAAAGCCGTGACCTTTCCTATGGCCGAGGCAGCAGCGGAGCTCCGTGGATCACATGGTGTGCCAATCCGTTGCACCACTATTACCGATCAAAGGAATTTCGATCAATCAAAAAAAATTACGATTAATTGAGGAATTCATCTTTAATTTCCACAGCCCTAGTATTTACACAACTTTACTATTTGGGTTTACATACACTTTAAAAACATCTGGATCTCTGATCTCTGTTTTGTTGCAGTAGTTTGTATAAATTGATGTGGCATTTCACATGCAGGCTAAGGGCATTACCTAGGCATGTTAATTAAAGGAAATTTCCAATCTGAAATTTCTGAACCAATCCAGCGATGTACACAAGAGCAGTGGCTCTTGCCACTCTCTCCCTCCTTCCTTGGCAGATTGATAGCAGCGAGAGCCATTGGTTCCTGTTGCTGTCAATCAAATGCTGTGGCGAGTGGGGGGCGGGCTGTCAATAGACTCAGACAGAGTAGCTCAGAAGTGAGCATGCATGGGTGCCCTCATGGAAAGCGGCTTTCCATGGGGGCACTTGCCGAAGAGGAGGAGCCTGAAGCACCAGCGGGGGACCCCAGAAGAAGACGATCAGGGCTGCTATCTGCAAAACCATTTCACAGAGCAGGTAAGTATGCCCTGTTTTTTTATTTTAATTTAAAAAAAATTAAGCTTTATTGTCGCTTCAAATACCAATTAACAGAACTTTTTGGTTCACACTGCAGCGATGCCCGACATCGGATGTGATTCACACCGAATTGCAGTGCAAATCACACGCGATATTTGTGCCATACAATTTCAGCCATACAGATAGTATGTTTGAATTTGCATTGCATTCGGACCAAGCTCACACAGGACCCTTTTTTTGGTTTGCAGCAGAATCGGATCTCATGGGTGTTCATGCGATCCGATTCCTGTCCGAACTTGCAGTTCACACTGATTTGGGGGTGTCATTAACTTTTAATTGACACTCCCACCAGTTTGCATAGGGCAACTGCCGCCAGGAGACATGGGATGCAGGAACCCGCAGTGGATTTGCAAGGTTCCCGCATCGCTGCAGTGTGAACCGGCACTTAGACAAGATAAAAATAATTTTTATCACTTGCTTTTAAATATCTTTTGGTTTACAAAAATAAATATCTCAAGCAGAAATTACAAATAAAACTGAATGACTCACCTGTTGTCAGCCATCTCTGTCCGAAGCTTCATTGAAGCAAAGGAGGCCTCCAAGCAGGCACTGTTTATTGTGCTGTCTCTAACCTGACGTGTATTAAATGTTTTTTCAGTCTTTTATTGATTTGGATGATATATGCTTATACTGCTGACAGCCTGTAGATATATTAGTTTGTAGGATTTTGTGAGCTTGGAAGTAATTCACTTAATTAGTTCAGTGATATATTAAGCTTCTAGACTGCCTTTCAAATGTTTAAAGACTGATAGGAAGCTGTGAGTTATTGCTGTTACCACTTCAAGACTCAAAAGCTTACTGTCAGGGGTCTTTATGATGGGAGAAATGACAAAACTTAGCAGCCTGCAGTACACAATGATTGTAAGTCAACCCCAGTTGACATGGACAGGGGGAAAAGACTGCTATTTATGTAACCTACCATCTGTTATCAGTTAAATCGGACTTCCAGTCAAAAATACAACTTGGTCTTGTTCAATAGGCCACCCCATTTCCCCTTGTTTTTGGATATTTTTGTTTTTTTCTCTTTGTTTAGTACCCTTTCCTTGGTTTTCCTATCAACTTCCTCCCTACCTCGCCGCGTCAAGGTACATCATTTCCTGCAGCTGCATCAGCTCCTGGGAGTCATTTGGCATCCCACATTGCTAGCATTGTGTTATTTGAAAACAGGAAATGACACAACGCTAGGCGGTGATCTGCTCCATCTTTGAATAGGGAATGTATAGTGGCAGTGCAGTATTTTGTTTTGTATTGTTACCAGTAGGGCGTGCTTCCCTCACACTGCACATGCACGAGATCCTGAGAAATTCCAGAAGAAAGACCCAGTGGGCTTCACATGCCCAGTGAGTAATCAATGCTGCACAAGTAATGAAAAGGGGACACTGTTAACAATTGCCAATTTTAAATGAACAGGTGGTAACAATCACGGGGGGTAATAAAATACAAAAACTAAATAATTTAAGTTATTTTCTAGTATCCTAGCAAGAGGTTTAACTTGCATATATATATATATATTCAGTTTCTTTGTGGTTTCTGCAAATTAATTTAAAATGAACAGTGCCAGATAACTGAAGGTGTCTTCAAATTATGATGTTTAATATAGGACTGTAAGCACCAAGCACTACAATGGTGGCAGCAGTGGTTTTCTTTATTTCATGTCAAGAGATTAAGCCTAAACATTAATTCTACATTGCTTTTTAATGTATATCTCTTTAAACTGATGTTGTATACAAGTGCTTTACATCCACTGGACTTCGTCAGGTGCACAGAGATCTAAATGTCAAGTGATCAAGGCTAAATGCTACAGTGGTGAGACTGTTGGGATTTTTTTATTTCAGGCCCTGAGATTAAGCACCAAGCACTACACATCAGGAATGGAAGGACTTCCCTTTAGATCATTAAAGGGGAACTGCTACGGTTTTGGGTTTATTTTACATGACTTTTTAATGTATATGAATATAAACTGATGTTGTATACCAGCACTTTACATCCACTTGACTTCGTCAGGAGAAGAGCTCTACACAATTGTGAAAATTTCCTGTGGGCTGAAAATGATCTGCACAAGCATTTGGAATGGCTTGTGATAAAAATGTATGATATAATATGATGTTGGGCACCATGTGAATATGTTGTGTTTGCACATTATTATTTTTTGTTACACTGTTTATACACCATATTTTAAATTTGTTGTGTTATTAACTCAAGGTAGGGAATTTGATTAGGGAGCACTGCACCCTATTTCTGTGTCTTTTATATCACTGAGCTAATTTGTTAGAGCAGCTACTGCTAATTTAATTTCTCTGGAGTGGGCCAGACTGTTTGCTCTGTGAATTCTATTCCTGGCTTTAGTGCAATCCAAGATAATAACTTGATATGAAGATTAGATATTATTCTAGCAATACATGGTCTGATAACTCACGTCTAAAATAAATGTTAGAATCGACACAAGTTCTTCCAGCGATACCAATGCTGCTTATTAATTCTATTGTATTAAATCCCTTACAATACCATTACATTTTAAATATATATATCATTACTATTATATATATATATGTATATATAATTGTACTGCATAATAAATCAACTACAATCCTACTGCAAGGTTAACATTTTTATATTCATTATTCCTTTTAGAATTGCACTCATTTCCATATTTAGAAATATAGCAATTGTCACAGTTCATAAAAAGAACTTGTTCTAGATCAGTAGGATAGAACCTATATTACAGTAATGTAACCTATACCTATTTCTCATCACCATAATTTGAAAGCATCAATTTCCGGTAAATCTTATATCCATTCATATATGAAGATTCCTTCATGAGTCACTCTAACTGCTATAAATCACCCATCACTGCCATTACGGCAATGCCAGCAGTTGTATAAGTAATTGGAAACTACTCACTTAATATACAACATACAGTATTATATAACAAAAGACTTTACTATAGCCAAGCCTCCAAATGCAAAATTCTACAACAAATGGCTATGCCAGTAAATCTTATAGGGAATGCATTACTGCAATGCAATACTTTTATATACATTTTTTTTTCTTTTTTTGTATTCTGGTTAAAAAATGTCTTACTGTATCTGTTAGTTGTTTTTGCCGCCTCATATATTTTCAGTTGGACAAAGACAGTCAAAGAGTTAGCTGGCAGTGCTAGGATTTCTTATTAGAAAGTCTAGTAAATTCGGCAAAAAAAACTTGTCATGGAGGCACTCTGTACTAAATATTTGTTTGTAAAATAAAAATAAGGAAATAGTGAATTATAGTATAAAAAAATAAGTTTCAAAACTGATAGACATTAAATACAAAACAAAAACCATCATAGCTTCTGTAAGCCACTGGAAGGGATGTCACCAGAAGTTACATAACCCGAAAGTGACATCACCTGAACAGGATCAGCATGCCATATCTCCATATATCTAATCTACTGTCTACTGTTTATAGATAATAATTTATTTGTAATTTTCTTAGTTTATTTGATGTATGCACCGATGACTGGAGAGAGGGCAGTTGTAAATGCGTAAATTACAGGACAATAGTTTTCAGCTAACTTCTGCTCACAAAACTATCCTTTACAAATTATGTTTATCTATGTGACTTGTATATCTATATTAGAAGAATTTTTTAATCATAAAATTATTTTTAATTATTATTATATTATATTAATTTTACATGTTTAATAAACTTTTGTGCACTTAGTAATATACAGTTCACGGTCTTATGATTTTTTTTCGCATTAAATATATATATAAATGATAAATTCTCGCGCAAAATCCAAAACACACTAAGGGCCAGATTCACAGTGCAAGTACGCCGGCGTATCTACTGATACACCGGCGTACTTTCAAATTTGCCGCGTCGTATCTTTAGTTTGAATCCTCAAACCAAGATACGACGGCTTCTGGCTTCGATCCGACAGGCGTACGGCTTCGTACGCCTTCGGATCGTAGGTGCAATACTTCAGCGCCCGCTGGGTGGAGTTTGCGTAGTTTTCCGCGTCGGGTATGCTAATTAGCTTTTTCCGCTGATCCACGAAGGTACGCGCGGCCGTCGCATTCTCTTACGTCGTCGCTAGTCGGCTTTTCCCGGCGTATAGTTAAAGCTGCGTATAGATAGACTTGCCATGTTAAAGTATGGCCGTCGTTCCCGCGTCGAATTAATTTTTTTTTTTTTTCGTAAATCGTCCGTGAATAGGAAAGGACGTAACTCACATCTAAGTTCAAAAAATGACGTCAGTGCGACGTCATTTTGCGCAAAGCACGGCGGGAAATTTCAAAACGGAGCATGCGCAGTTCAATCGGCGCGGGACGCGCTTCATTTAAATGAATCACGCCCCCTACCCGCCCAATTTTAAATATGCGCCGAGAAATACACTACGCCGCCGTAACTTACGGCGCGAAATCTTCCTGGATTCGACTTAGAGCCAGGTAAGATACGGCGGCGTAGTGTATCTCTGATACGTAAGTGGAATGTGTTTGAAAGTCGGAACACTGCATTTGTAAGTGTAACTTCTGGTCTGAACACTGTTAGGTAGATTCACAGAGAATGGCTTAAACTTGCGGCGGTATAGCTTAGCCTGTTTAGGCTACGCTGCCCTAAATTAGCTAGGCAAGTACATGATTCTCAATGTACTTGCCTGCTAATATACGGCGGCGTAGCCTAAAGCGGGCAGGCGTAAGGGCGCCGAATTCAAATGTCTTGGAGGGGGCGTGTTTTATGGTAATGAGGCTTGACCTCGCGTTTTTTACGTTTTTTTTAATGCGCATGCGCTGGGCGCCTACATTTCCCAGGGTGCATTGCGGCTAAGTACGCCGCACGGGCTTTTTGATTTCGACGTGGACGTAAACTACGTAAATCCCAATTCACGGACGACTTAGGCAAACAACGTAAAAAATTTGAATCTCGCGGTGGGAACGGCGGCCATACTTTAACATTGTTATTCCACCTAATAGATGGAATAACTTTAGGCCTGCTAATGCCTTACGGAAACGGCGTAAAACTACTGCGGCGGCCGGGCGTACGTTCGTGAATCGGCGTATCAACTAATTTACATATTCTACGCCGACCGCAATGGAAGCACCACCTAGCGGCCATCCGAAAAATTGCAACCTAAGATAGGACGGCGCAGCATCAAAATCTAACTCATATTCAGAAACACCAGAAAATAACTAACAGGTACAGGGGCCTTCATGTTTATAGACAAGTGTGTCATTTAGCTACATAAATATGTCTATAAGACCTTCTGCAGTGTTCCAGAGTATGTTTTTTTCAGTCAGAGATTTACAGGCAATGGATCTTATTCTTTTAGCTTGTGGATATGTTGGTGGACTGAGCAATTCAGGTAAAGTGTAGGAGACCACAGCTGTTATTCTGAGAGGAATGTACACATAAAAGAAGTTGGGTCCAAAAGACAGAGAGAGATGAGTTTTTGTAAATACAGTAAAACCTTGGTTTGCGAGCATAATTCGTTCCAGAAACATGCTTGTAATCCAAAGCACTTGTATAGCAAAGCATTTTTTTACAGGGTATAAAAGAGAAGAGAGGCACCTCTAAGTGTAGCAATAAGTTGCTAAATGTTGTACCTTCATTAAATGTAACCATATTGCTACACTTAGGCCCCATACACACGGGAGGATTTATCCGCGGATACGGTCCAGCGGACCGTTTCCGCGGATAAATCCTCTCGAGGATTTCAGCAGATTTTAATGCGATGGAGTGTACTCACCATCGCATTGAAATCCGCGCCGAAATCCTCTGGCGATGACGTGTCGCGCCGTCGCCGCGATTATGACGCGGCGACGTTCGCGACGCTGTCATATAAGGAATTCCACGCATGCGTCGAATCATTACGACGCATGCGGGGGATCCCTTCGGACGGATCCGGTGAGTCTGTACAGACCAGCGGATCCATCCGTTGGGATGGACTCCAGCAGATGGATATGTTCTGCATGTCAGCAAATATTCGATCTGCTAGAATCCATCCCAGGGGAGATATATCCGCGGAAAAAGATCCGCTGGCGTGTACACACCATAGGATCTATCCGCTGAAACCCATTTGCTGGGATTTATCTGCGGATGGATTCTATGGTGTGTACGGGGCCTTAGAGGCTCCTCTCTTTTTTATATTCAGTTGTGACATGACGCTACTCTTATATCAAGACAATGTCACTTTTCCTGCTGCATTTTTCAGAATTTTTTGTGCAGGCATTCAGAGACCTACCTTTCAAACATTGGGCCTGAGGCCAGACAATCATCTAAGAACCTGACTGGCCTGGACACTGGCTGTACTGGATTCCCCCCCGAACTGCTCGAGATGCCTGTGATATATACATTGAGTACTTCACTGGTAGGGGGGCCATTGCTATGCCAGACCATATTTGCCCCTGTATGTTTACATCTGGACACCTGCCCCTTCATTTAACAACAGAGGAGGTTGAGAAGGTAAAATTAATGAGTACATTAGTCATTTATTCCTTTCTCAACACAGCATCTGCAAATGTATGGTAGGTAAAGTTTAAACCTTTCTCTGCCCCTTCTCTCCTATATATGATCCAGCCTGTCTTTTCAGTGACTTGTACATTAAGGGGCAGATCCATAAAAGGATTACGCCGGCGTATCTATTGATACGCCGGCGTAATTTTAAATTTCCTGCGTCGTATATTTGTTTTGTATCCACAAAACAAGATACGACGGCATCTGGGTTAGATCGGACAGGTGTACGCCTTAGTACGCCGTCGGATCTTAAATGCAATTTTTCGGCGTCCGCTAGGTGGCGTTTCCGCGTCGAGTATGCAAATTAGCTATTTCCGACAATCCACGAACGTACGAGCGGGCGTCGCATTTTTTTTTACGTCGTTTCCGTTCGGCTTTTTCCGGCGTATAGTTAAAGCTGCTATATGGTGGCGTACTCAATGTTAAGTATGGCCGTCGTTCCCGCATCTAATTTAAAAATGTTTGCATCGTTTGCGTAAGTCGTTTGTGAATAGGAATGTGACGTCATTTACTTTCACGTCGAAACCAATACGTCCTTGCAGCGTACTTTGTCGCAATGCACCCTGGGATATTTTAAGGATGGCGCATGCGCCGTTCAAAAAATACGTTGTTTACGTCGGGTCACAACGTATTTGCATAGAACACGCCCCCATGACTCCCATTTGAAACTGCGCGCCCTTACGCCGCAATAGATACACTACGCCGCCATAACTTACCGCGCAGATTCTTTGAGAATTCACAAGAAGAAAAAGTAAGTTACAGCGGCGTAGTGTATCTTAGATACGCTACGCCTGCCTAAAGATAGGCAGATCTTTGTGGATCTACCCCTAATTCTTTAGCACCCTTATCTGACACACAAACTCCTCTCTATATGACCTGTATACACTGTATCTAGTGCACCATTACCAATGTTTTACCCCCTCGATATCAGCATTTTTTTTATTTCCAAAGAAAGATGTCAATACATTTATATTTTAACAGAAAGAAAGCAAAACTATTTTTTACAACCATTTGGTCTTTTTTTCTTTCTGTGTTAAAAAATAAGAGATAAAAAATGGGTATTAAATACCACCAACAAATAGCTCTACTCGTCTAAACCTTAAAATAAAAATTGTTTTGGTACAGGTGTTGTGCGATAATTATCAGTCAAAGTATCACAGCCTTGAAAACTGGAAAGGGCTTGGCAATGAAGGGGGTATTACAGGCTGGCACACAAGTGGTTAAAGTAACTTTATTACTGCAAAATGTTTTTTCTCTACTCCTTTTGTTGTCCCTTAATTTTTGAAATCATACGTAGAATGCTTTTAAGATAGTAAAGGAATGTTAAAGTATAAAATAATATAGTAGGAGACCAGTTTCTTTTATATCCTCTTAAGTCAGTAAAGACACAACTTCGTTAGACTGCTGGGAAAGAAAAATAAAACACTCTATTCCTTGTCCTAAGCACCTGAAATTGTGAGTAGGAATTGAATTTCAATCCCAATCAGAAGAACTGTCAGGCTAATGGATTAGCTCAGTAATGAGAAATGAGGCCATTTAGCTTCTTCAGTTGTACCAGCAGAGCTGAACTTGTGGAGCCAGACAAGGATATTCAATTAAGAGGCCTGTGTAAAATTCAGTAATGTGTATCCTGCATGTAACCCATAATGAACAGTGTCAGCTGGTTAGAAAACATATCCAATCTCTAAGATGATCAAGAAGCATCCCGGAATCCACAGCAAGCTACCAATTGACATTATCAGCCACAGGCAGGTTTAATTGCATTCTGAGAGAAGTAGGGAAGGGTTAATGTAATAAAGTTAGATGATTAATATGGTTAGTATGTATTTCTTGTTGCTATGTTTTCCTTTGTTTTCCTGGATGGATTCAGACGGTATAAATCCCAGACACTTCTTAAATCAGATGCTTATTTTAGAGAAATCTTATTTAGGAAACCCCTATAAGAGATAGATGAGTGTGATTGCTGTAGCTTGGTTGCTAGAGCTTATTTTGGAAAAACAAAATGCTAAACAAATATGAAAGAGAAAAAATGTATTATAGATAACTGAAAGAAAAGTATATAGGATGGTATGCACTGTGAACCCATCATCAATGATCCTTGTTCGTCACTGTGTCAGGCCTCGTACACATGATCGGTTAACCAGAGGACAACGGTCTGATAGACCGTTTTCATCGGTCAAAACCGATCGTGTGTGGGCCCCATAGGTTATTTAACCATCGGTTAAAAAAAAGCCAACTTGCTTTAAATTTAACCGATGGATTCCTAACCGATAGGTCAAAACCAATCATTAGTAGGCACGACCATCGGTTAAAAATCCACGCATGCTCAGAATCAAGTCGACGCATGCTTGGAAGCATTGAACTTTTTTTCAGCACGTCGTTGTGTTTTACGGCACCGCGTTCTGACACGATCGGTTATTTAACCGATGTTGTGTGGGCGCGACGGACCATCAGTCAGTTTCATCGGTTAACCGATGACAACGGTCTTCAGACCGTTCTCATCGGATGGACTGATCGTGTGTACGAGGCTTAAGTCACCAAATGTGACAATAAATGTATAAATAAATAATTGTATTCAAAAGTTAAAAAAATTTAGAGCTCGTGATAATAAAATGACTGTCTACTTATTGGATGTAATATATAAACAGTGTGTATACAGTACCTCACAAAAGTGAGTACACTTCTCCCATTTTTATAAATATTTTATTTTTATTTTTTCATGTGACAACACTGAAGAAATTACACTTTGCTACAATGTAGTGAGTGTACAGCTTGTATAACAGTTTAAATTTGCTGTCCCCTCAAAATAACTCAACACACAGCCAATAATGTCTAAACTGCTGGCAACAAAAGTGAGTACACCCCTAAGTAAAAATGTCTAAATTGGGCCCAATTCGCCATTTTCCCTCCCAGGTGTCATGTGACTCGTTAGTGTTACAAAGTCTCAGGTGTGAATGGGAGCAGGTGTGTTACATTTGGTGTTATCGCACTCACTCTCTCATACTGGTCACTGAAAGTTCGACATGTTCAATTGTTGCTCTACATAAAGATGGCCTAGGCTATAATAAAAAGAGTGGTCTGGATACTGCCTCTTAATGACACAACTCCATTCCTTAATACATATAATACGAAAGAGCTTAGCCCGTGGGACTTTAAATGA
Source organism: Rana temporaria (assembly GCF_905171775.1). Taxonomy (NCBI): domain Eukaryota; kingdom Metazoa; phylum Chordata; class Amphibia; order Anura; family Ranidae; genus Rana; species Rana temporaria. The sequence goes on along the minus strand of NC_053492.1, from coordinate 372,069,474 downwards.
GTTGATCATAGAGGTCATAACAAGTGAATGGAATTAATTAATTAGAATTTATTTAAATTCCAAAAACATGATCATAAATGAGCATCATGAAGCATATAGATTACAACCATAGACACGTTCGGTACAATACTGGAAATACATGATATACATATACATCTCTTATACTTAACGCGTTTCACAAGCTCTCTTAGGCTTTAAGAAGATTGCCAAGACCCTGAAACTCAGCTGCAGCACGGTGGCCAAGACAGTGGTTTAACAGGACAGGTTCCACGCAGAACAGGCCTCGTCATGGCCGACCAAAGAAGTTGAGAGCACGTGCTCAGCGTCATATCCAGAGGTTGTATGAGTGCTGCAAGCATTGCTGCGCAGGTTGAAGGGATGGCACACTCTGCATCAAATTGGCCTGCATGGCTGTTGTCCCAGAAAAAAACCTCTTCTAAAGATGATGCACAAGTAAGCCTGAAAACTGTTTGCTGAAGACAAGCAGACTAATGCCGCGTACACACGATCGGTTCGTCTGATGAAAAGGTCTGATGGACCATTTTCATCAGACGAACCGATCGTGTGTGGGCCCCATAGTTTTTTTATCCATCTGTGAAAAAACTAGGAACTTGTTTTAAAATTATCTGATGGCTCAAAAACCGATAGAAAAAAACAATCGTCTGTGGGCACGTCCATCAGTTAAAAATCCACACATGGTCAGAATCAAGTCGACGCATGCTCGGAAGCATTGAACTTAATTTTTCTCAGCACGTCGTTGTGTTTTACGTCACCGCGTTCTGACACGATCGTTTTTTAACTGATGGTGTGTAGGCAAGACTGATGAAAGTCAGCTTCATCGGATATCTGATGAAAAAATCCATCAGACCGTTTTCATCAGATGAACCGATCGTGTGTACAGGGCATAAGGACATAGATTACTGGAATCATGTCCTGTGATCTGATGAGACCAAGATAAACTTATTTGGTTCAGATGGTGTCAAGCGTGCTGAAACATGAATAGCACAACAATGGGCTTCATGATCTCAGCACGGTATATCTGTGTATTCAAAATGCCATCAATAAAATGCACTTGTGTTCGTTGTCCATAGCATACGCCTGTCCATACCATAACCCCACCGCCACCATGGGCCACTCGACCCACAATGTGGAAATCAGCAAACTGCTTACCCACACAATGCCATACACATTGTCTGCCATCAGCCCTGTACAGTGAAAACTGTCCGTGAAGAGAACACCTCTCCAAAGTACCAGACACCATTGAATGTGAGCATTTGCCCACTGAAGTCGGTTACGATGACGAATTGCAGTCAGGTCAAGACCCTGATGAGGACAACAAGCATGCAGATGAGCTTCCCTGAGATAGTTCCTGACAGTTTGTGCAGAAATTCTTCGGTTATGCAAACCGATTGTTGCAGCAGCTATCCGGGTGGCTGGTCTGTGAAAGTAAAACTCTACAGAATGAGGGGCATTCTCTTCTTTACACAGTTGCCCCAAAACAACTGGAAGATTTCAACTATGTTCGTGTTCTAGAGACAACTGTAACATTTTGGATTTCCAATCATTTTTGGTGGCTATGCCAACAGGACACATAGAGAGCGTGGATCCTGCCAGCAGGATGCAGAAAACAATACCATTGTGACAGGGCTTCTAACCCTTCCCCACAGCTTTAGCTATAGATACACTATAAAAAAAAATTCCTTGCAACTTTTTAACCTTTAATCTCCATAGTTACCCAAACTGCTTATAATACATAGCATAGTCCTGCTGTAGTTCTGTTAGAGAATTTACAAATATCAATGAAAATTATTTGTCATTTACTGTTCCTGTTTAGCTGTAGAAGCAGTTTGCAGTGTACGCATGATGTTCATTATTAAGCAGCGGCACTTATAAGTGCAACCATTGGAAACACTTCATGTTAGATGAGCTGGAAAATAGTTACTTGACCATTTAAACTAGCTGTAAATTCCACTTCATTTGATTACAATGTTTAGCTTTTTTTTTCTATGCAACTTTCTCTATGGCTAGCTTTCTCTAACTGAACATCAGACACCGTGCAATATATCTAATTTCCCAGTTCCTGGGGTCTATTTATTATTTCTTTGGCTCAGCTAATGACAGTCAACTTGTTCCACAAAATGAGTTTGCAGGACACTTTTATGATTAAAGCTGAAATGGGTAGCGTGTGACATTTTTATAAAATTTAAACAAAAGACAGAAGAGTGCTTACTGTGAAGTATTTACCCCCTGCCCGCAGAAGTCATTTCCAAGTACCTCCTAATAACACACATTTTCACTTCTACAAATATTTAGAACGCTCATGCGGTGATTACTAAATTTCCAATTTGGGCTTTTGTATTAACCCTGCTGATCCTGCTCACTCGTTAGGAGGCTTTCTTTCCTCATTAATTAAATCATTTAATTATAACCTTTGACCCACATGAAATCTAAAGAGCCTGGTCTGCAGCCACCCGCAGAACAAGCTAATCTATTCAAAAATGGTTTGTAGTCTAACAAGCGGTCTATTGTTTGTATTTATTGTCAGAAGACAATGACATAAAATAACCTAAATAGCTGTCCAGGTTCTATATTTCATTTGCCTGAAAAATGCATATAAAAAAACTAAATGTAACCAGGGCTGGATTTATACTTCCTGCTCTCTTGGGCCAATAGCAATATACTTCCACCTTCCTAACCTAGTGATTGGCTAGCCACATTAAGAGGATCAGATGTTATACCCACACAGGGCACACCAAGGCTAGTGCCAGAGAGGCTGAAAGAGACAATTTGCCCCAATATGCCTACCCCTAAAGTAGAGAAGGGTATACCGCATCTAGCAGTTTGGTTCTAAAGATGGTCATACATGTTAAGATTTCTCTCACTCAGTCCCACAGGCTGAATGGGAGAAATCACCTGGTTCCCACATTCACACTTAACAGCATTGATGGGAGAATCTTCAGAGAGGATCTGAACCCTATGAGGAAGTCACAGATCACGTGATGAAACGCGTCCAAAGCCATTTTAACATATCCTCTACAGGTGTCCATTCTTAAAGTGAAAGTACTTTTTTTTTTTTAATCAAATGGCTGACAGGCAGGGTATTTATGACAGAAGAGACCTTATTGGTCTCTTCTGCCATAAATGCATCCTTCTGTCCTTCTGCCTGTCAGCTGTCATGTTCACTGAGCCACGCATGCACAGCTCAGCAAACATTTACGGCTCCGATCAGGCCCTGATCCATGCCGCGGTGATGTGACTCCCGTGCACATGCACGGGAGTGGCGCCATCACGGCCTGGCATATCAAGTGGCCGAAGGCACAGGACACATAAGGAAGGGCAGGCAAAGATGGAAGCGCGGGGGGGCTGAATTGGTCCCGGCGCTGTACTGGAGGACACCATATGACAGGTAAATCTGCCATAATGTACTGTATTATGCTGTGCATACTAGTACATTATGGCATAACCCACCTGGGGGGCCTTAAAAAAAAAATTATAGCAAACTTTACTTCTGCTATTAAGTGGACAATGTTTTTACTGTGAATTTCTGCTTGCTACCTTGTGCGCTGGATTTAAGTGCACTTTGCTTGTGAGTATCTTTTCAACATTTTAGTTAATAAATGGTTTTATTGAACGTATTACACTATGGATAGTCCTTTGTTTTTTCATACTGCTGAATGACCAGCACCTAGAGGCATTGTTTAAAGACTTGTTCCCATCTGCTCATTGACATCAGTGTGCATTTATAAGGGAAATATGACAGTGGTTCTTTGAGGCACATTTCAGGATATTTTTCCTTTATTTTCATTAATTTATAGTACAATTTCTTTATTATAGTAGTGTTGCACTTTACTTTTTGTGTTTTAAATTTTTTTGGGGTGTGGAAACAAATGTCAATATACAGCAGCAACTAAACACTTTGGCCCAGATTCACATAGATGGGCACTAAATTGTGCGGGCGTAAGGTATCTCATTTACGTTACGCCGCCGCAAGTTTTTCAGGCAAGTGCTTTATTCACAAAGCACTTGCCTGTAAAATTGCGGTGGCGTAGCGTAAATCACCCGTCGGAATTCAAATTCGGCGGGTAGGGGGCGTGTTTCATTTAAATGAAGCGCGTCCCTGCGCCGAACGAACTGCGCATGTGCCGTCCCTAAAATATCCCAGTGTGCATTGCTCCAAATGACGTCGCAAGGACGTCATTGGTTTCGACGTGAACGTAAATAACGTCCAGCCCCATTCACGGACGACTTACGCAAACAACGTAAATTTTTAAATTTTCGACGTGGGAACGACGGCCATACTTAACATTGGCTGCGCCTCATAGACCCAGGGGCAACTTTACGCCGGGAAAAGCCTAACGTAAACGTCGTACCTTTACTGCGTCGGCCGCACGTACATTCGGGAATTTGCGTATCTAGCTAATTTGCATACTTGACGGGGAAATCGACGGAAGCGCCACCTAGCGGGAAAAAAGAAATTGCAGTTAAGATCCGACGACGTAAGAGACTTACGCCTGTCGGACCTAATGGATATCTATGCGTAACTGATTCTAAGAATCAGTCGCATAGATACGACGGCGCTACGCAGAGATACGACGGTGTATCTGGAGATGCGCCGTCGTATCTCTTTTGAGAATCTGGGCCTTTATTTTTATTTATATTTACATATAGTTTTTACACATGAGTAAGTAATGTTTCTAAATATCACATATTTACACCTGAGTAGCGTAGTAGTTGGATGATCTGCAGTGCTGGCTATTGTATTCTTTTTTTTTTATAATTCTTTATTTTAAAGCTTTTTCTTTTTCCATAATAATCCGTGAGCATTATATTGTTATTGTTACAACACAAATATACATTTCGGGTATCCATATACTCATACCACTGATTATACAGTCTTCTTAACTACAACAGAATTTCTATATTTTTACTGTTACACTTAACCACTACCTGTTATGGATAACCCCAACCTATACCTCACCTACCCGTTTCCAGATCTTCCCTTATCAACCCCCCTTCCACCCTTCCCTCCCCCCCCCCCCCCCCCAAAAAGACAAAACAAAAAAAAAAAGGGGAAACCTCCATGTCAATCCCACGGTCTCCCGCCATCTCCGCCGTCTCCTCCCTCCACTCCTCCCCCCCTCAAAGCTCTCCTTCTCTGTATCTTATGTAGGGATTCCATATCAATCTGTACCCATCTTCTTGTTCTCTTATGCCCATGGTGAGCTTTTCTATTTGTTGAATTTCCGAGAATCTACCTAGCCATTGCTGTTTATTTGGGATATTTGTACTTTTCCACAGGATTGGTATGCAAGCCCTAGCTGCAACTAATAGATGTCTTAACAGGGACTTTTTGAACTTGGCCATGGAGACTGGTAGGTCCAACAATAGATACGTGGCAGGATTGCCCCCCAAATCCACCTCCACAATATCCTTGACCGTGTCCCTGACCATTTTCCAGAAGTCCCCTAACTTTGCACATGTCCAGAAAATATGTAACATATTTCCCTTTTCCCTACCGCATCGCCAACATCTATCTGACACATCCGGGAATATCCGGTTTAACACTACAGGGGTTTTGTACCATCTGATTAAGATTTTGTAACCTCCCTCTTGGTATCTGGTAGCCAAAGATGCTTTATGTGTAAAATTAAAATTTTTTGTTCTCTGGTTCTCCGAGAAGACGACCTCCAACTCTCTTTCCCAAGCTCTTATGAACGGTAAGTCACTCGGTGCTGCCTCCTCCACCCATAGGCTATACATCAATGAGAGGCCATGTCTTATCTCTTCCCCCTTTAGGCATATTTCCTCATAACCTGAGAGGTCTCTAAGCGGCTTCCCTTTTGGGTTCATTGCTCTGATAGCCGTTTTTAGTTGATTTTGTCTCATCAGGTCGAGTTCATTTGTTGGTGGCTCCTCCCTTTCCTCTCTTCCAACCCTTTGGGTCTCCCCCTCAAAGTGTATTACTCTACTCCAGCCTAACCGTTTTAACGTCTTAAAGTGTGTATCTGCTATCCCTAGCTGAAATTTCGGGTTCCCCAAGACCGGGGTAAGTGGACTTGGGTGAACTGAGAATTTCGTTTTCCTGAATAATTTTTTCATTACTCGCAAGGTAGCCCCTATTGTTGGATGTTTCTTTACTTCCCCTGGTATATCTACTTCTTGTATCCACACCATTCCTTCCAATGGCTATTGTATTCTGACAACCGAAATTGGGTGAAATTTGGATGAATCTTAACTAAGTCTAAGTAAGCAAATACATTTGTTTTGTGGTTGTGTGCCACGCCTGGCAGTCATAATACCTTAAGTAAGGCCTGTGTTGAAATCCAGCCTTCAATATGATAAAGTTTGTACTAATAGAAAACAATGTACAGGTATAAATAATGTTTATGTTAACAATTAGATTTTGGGAATCTGACCTTACACAGAAGTACTCTTTAATTTAGGCCTATGCGATGGAGTGTACTCACCATCACATTGAAATCCGCGCCGAAATCCTCTGGCGATGACGTGTCGCGCCGTCGCCGCGATTATGACGCGGCGACGTTGTCATATAAGGAATTCCATGCATGCGTCGAATCATTACGACGCATGCGGGGGATCCCTTTGGACGGATGGATCCGGTGAGTCTATACAGACCAGCGGATCCATCCGTTGGGATGGATTCCAGCAGATAGATTTGTTTAGCATGTCAGCAAATATTTGATTTGCTGGAATCCATCCCAGGGGATAAATATCCGCAGAAACAGATCCGCTGGAGTGTACACACCATAGGATCTATCCGCTGAAACCCATTCGCTGGGATTTTTCAGCGGATGGATTCTATCGTGTGTATGGGGCCTAAGAGGTTAGAAAAAAGTAAAAATATAAGCATGGGGGTTGAACCAAGACCAATGGACTAACACCACTGAGAAAGGACAACACAACTTAACCATACCTCACCCACTGCTGAACTTTCAGTTAATTAATTCAAACTTAGCAAACCTACTTTGAGTTTACTTAAAGTGAGCCTGATGTTTTCTAAAAACTTCTTAAGAGAGAACAGAGCTTAAGTGCAGGTACCTACCTAGTGGTATCGGAAAATATGCATTGTACCTCAATAAACCTGTAGAAATCCGTGGATCTCATGCCCAGACTGTAAACAAGGGGCTCATCTTTTACATAAGTCAAGATTAAACTGGGACTTTATGGCAAATATTAAAAATGGACAAACAGGCAAGATTATTAATGTAGAAAAGACATGCTATGTCTCTTCTAAATTTACTTACCTGCCTGTCCGCACCTGTACAGTAAGCTGCGCACATGCACCTTAGAAATACTGTATTTTAGCCCAAGTCAACTTAAATGTCTCTTTTGTTGGCTGCATGGCAAACGCACACATGCTTCTGATGTTAGACATGGAGAGAATATATCTTGAATAGTGTATGTACTCAGGGATGGACTGGCCATTGAGACTACAGGGAGTTTCCCGGTGGGCCAATGGCTCAGTGGGCCGGCTTCAGTGACAGCGGACCGCCTCCCCCTATGCTCCTCTGTCTCTCCCTTCCCACAGTGCTCACCTCCTCTCCCTCCCTGCAGCGCTCACCTGGGGGGGAACAGAGAAGCAAGGGGAGGACCAGAGGAGCAGGGGGGACAATAGAGGAGCATGGGGGAGGGGACAGACAGCTGACTCAACAGCTATGGCCTGGGAGTTTCTCACTTCTGCCTAATCTTGTCACATTAGGGGGGCACTGAACTGATTCTTTGCCCCGGGTGAAATAATGTCTAGCTTCCCCACTGGCACTGCCTATAAGAGTACCAGTACCAGCCGTTTTACTCTAATAAAGTAAAATAGCTAGTGGCTAGTGAAGGGGGAGAGGGGGCTTGGGTGGCCGGGGGGTGCGGGAGTTGTCCGGCAGCCATGGGAGAGACCTGTCAAAGTGGGCCAGTCTGGATGAAGTCCAGGGCCAAATTTTTGGCCCAGTCCAGCCCTGTATGTACTGATCACTAGCAACCAATGCTGACTGTCGAATCCCAATACAGTATGGGGGTTATCCTCAAAAGAGATACTCCGACTTAACTGCTGTTCAGTCTGTGTGTAACTTTGGAAACGATCCTCAAAAGGCTTTTTCCAAAGTTACACAGAAGATCCGGCATGTGTAATTGAATTACACTGCCTAATTTTAGGATGCAGTACCGCATCCGCCGCTGGGGGCATTTCGAGTCGAAATGCCGTTGCTAGTATGCAAATTAGCACTTAAGGCGATCCACAAAGCTTTCTAGCTTCCTTTTTGCGCCGTAAGTGTTATTTTGCAAGTGTAAAATTAGGGCTCGTTTTACAAAGTGTAAAGTTAGTCACACCTTGTAAAGGCCCATTCCAGCGACGGCATTTGGTATGCTTTCCCGAGGGAGAACTCCACGGCAATTTGTAAAAAACAAAACCGGCATGGGTTCCCCCCCAGGAGCATACCAGGCCCTTAGGTCTGGTATGGGTTGTAAGGGGACCCCCCCTACGCCGAAAAATCGACGTAGGGGGTCCCCCTACAATCCATACCAGACCCGTATCCAAAGCACGCTACCCGGCCAGCCAGGAAGGGAGTGGGGACGAGCGAGCGCCCCCCCCCCTCCTGAGCCGTGCCAGGCCGCATGCCCTCAACATGGGGGGGTTGGGTGCTCTGGGGCAGGGGGGCGCACTGCGGGCCCCCCCACCCCAGAGCACCCTGTCCCCATGTTGATGAGGACAGGACCTCTTCCCGACAACCCTTGCCATTGGTTGTCGGGGTCTGCGGGCGGAGGCTTATCGGAATCTGGGAGTCCCCTTTAATAAGTGGGCCCCCAGATACCGGCCCCCCACCCTAAGTGAATGGATATGGGGTACATCGTACCCCTATCCATTCACCTGGAGGCAAAAAGTAAAATGTAGTAAACACACAACACAAGGCTTTTTAAAATATTTTATTATTCTGCTCCGGACGCCCCCCCTGTCTTCGTTATTAGCTCAATTACCAGGGGGGGCTTCTTCTTCCGCTCTCCGGGGGTCTTCTCCGCTCTCCGGGGGGGGTTTCTTCTCCGCTCTCCGGGGGGGGCTTCTCCGGACTCCGGGGGGCTTCTTCCATCTTCTCCCCTCTTCCGCTCTTGACTCGGCGAACCCCGGTTCTTCTGCAGCTCTCCGGTGCCTTCTTCTTCAGCGCTGGCTGCCTGCTATGTTTGTGTGTTAGCTCGATTTCAAACAGGCAGCCGGCGCGGTCTTCTGTGACGCCAGGGTCTTCTCTTCCTTTCTTCCGATGTTGCCTCGTCGCCTCTTGTCGCTGCAATGATGGAAGCGCGCCTTGCATCACATTTATATAGGCATCACCGTCCCATCATGCTCCGGTAGGTACCCACGTGGTGGGTGCCTACCCACGTGCACCCACCACGTGGGTACCTACCGGAGCATGATGGGACGGTGATGCCTATATAAATGTGATGCAAGGCGCGCTTCCATCATTACAGCGACAACAGGCGACGAGGCAACATCGGAAGAGGGGAGAAGAACAGAAGAGAAGATGACGTCACAGAAGACCGCGCCGGCTGCCTGTTAGAAATCGAGCTAACACACAAACATAGCAGGCAGCCAGCGCTGAAGAAGAAGGCACCGGAGAGCTGCAGAAGAACCGGGGTTCGCCGAGTCAAGAGCGGAAGAGGGGAGAAGATGGAAGAAGCCCCCCGGAGTCCGGAGAAGCCCCCCCCGGAGAGCGGAGAAGAAACCCCCCCCCGGAGAGCGGAGAAGACCCCCGGAGAGCGGAAGAAGAAGCCCCCCCTGGTAATTGAGCTAATAACGAAGACAGGGGGGGCGTCCGGAGCAGAATAATAAAATATTTTAAAAAGCCTTGTGTTGTGTGTTTACTACATTTTACTTTTTGCCTCCAGGTGAATGGATAGGGGTACGATGTACCCCATATCCATTCACTTAGGGTGGGGGGCCGGTATCTGGGGGCCCCCTTATTAAAGGGGACTCCCAGATTCCGATAAGCCTCCGCCCGCAGACCCCGACAACCAATGGCAAGGGTTGTCGGGAAGAGGTCCTGTCCTCATCAACATGGGGACAGGGTGCTCTGGGGTGGGGGGGCCCGCAGTGCGCCCCCCTGCCCCAGAGCACCCAACCCCCCCATGTTGAGGGCATGCGGCCTGGCACGGCTCAGGAGGGGGGGGGGGGCGCTCGCTCGTCCCCACTCCCTTCCTGGCTGGCCGGGTAGCGTGCTTTGGATACGGGTCTGGTATGGATTGTAGGGGGACCCCCTACGTAAATTTTTCGGCGTGGGGGGGTCTCCTTACAACCCATGCCAGACCTAAGGGCCTGGTATGCTCCTGGGGGGGAACCCATGCCGTTTTTTTCTTTGAAAATGGGCATGGAGTTCTCCCTCAGGAATGCATGCCGCTGTCATTTTTTTTATCCCCGACGCAACTTTAAGCCGTCGCGATCCTCAAAACTCGGCGTAACGTAACTTCGCGCATGCGCAGTACGGCCGGCGCGCATGCGCAGTACGGCCGGCGCGGGAGCGCGCCTCATTTAAATGGGACTCGCCCCATTTGAATAGGAACGCCTTGCGCCGGCGGAATTTTAGTTACACAGCCTGAAATTTCTAGATAAGTGCTTTGTGGATCAGGCACTTAGGTAGAAACTTTAAGGCAGTGTAACTTAAATTGGATTTTTTAAGTTACGTCAGGTTTTTGTGGATCTGGCCCTATATGTACAGTATTTGACTAAAGAATAGATTAATTGTTGATTTTCCTGATGCCAACAAGAAAGAACAATGGCAATCATGGACATGGTGTAGAGAATTCCACCTCCCCTTCCACAAAATGTGGAAGAATTGAAGCAATGTGAATACTTTCTGGATGCATTGTACAGTATGATGAACGTAAGGAAATAACTGGGCCATTGTGACATAACTTTCTCTCCACAGACAGGCACATGCTTCTCATAGCCCATTTGTTTTTTGTAAAGCTTTTGCAAATGTGGAAAAGATGGATTAAAGAGGCAGTTTATAGTAGTAGCACATTGAAAACATGAGTTAACTGGGTAAAGACATGTCCATTGTTACTGCTGAACCCACCTTATCTAGGCCCATATCTATTTAATTTCAAAAGAAGCAGCTGAGAATACATATATATATATATATACCATATATACTCGAGTATAAACCGACCCGAATATAAGCCGAGGCACCTAATTTTACCACAAAAAAATGGGAAAGCTTATTGACTCGAGTATAAGCCTAGGGTTGCTCACTGTGCCTCACTTTGCCCATGCCTCACTGTGTCCATGCCTCACTGTGTCCATGCTTCACTGTGCCCATGCCTCACTGTGCCCATGCCTCACTATGCCCACGCCTCGCTATGCCCATGACTAGACTGACGTTTAACATAGGAGTCAATGGAAGGGGTGCCCGGCTTTGAAAAATCGGTGCTCCCCAGCCGTGGGTCCCCCAAACAATAAACTTTGCAATGGGGCTACATGTGTGCTAAGTTCCGAGTCCAGGGGACCTATGACTGGCCGGTACCAGGTCCCCAAAGTCCGGGAGATGAGGCGTAAAAAGGTGCCTCGAGTATGAGCCGAGGAGGGCATTTTCAGCACAAAAAAATGTTGCTAAAAAACTTGGCTTATACTAAAGTATATACAGTATATATATATATATATATATATATATATATATATATATATATATATGTGTGTGTGTGTGTGTGTGTGTGTGTTTCAAGATGTACAGAACGTAGCCACGAAGATGTATAGTTTAATAGAACTGCACAATAAAAGTGGCCCATGTGGCACATATCTGAAATTCAGCCCTGGGTTAACTGGGAAATGGAGATCTACAAAGTTCATTTTACTTGACATCATGGTTGGAACTCCACACAGGAATGTCCACTGCTGACATACCGTGAAAACCATTGTAGCTTGACATATCTTACTTATCATTATCTTACTCATGTTCTTATAAAGTACATTAATTTTAACATAGCAAAATACAAGTATTCACACATTTCAAAAGCATTTAGACTCATGCCACTTCTTAAACTTTTGAATGCAAATTTTTAAATCAAACTTCTTTGAAGCTGTCAAAGCCAAAACTGTTAACTTTTCATTTGTGGATATACTCTGGGGTATGCATGCATAGAGACTACTTTTGCTCTTGATCCTTTCTGCTGACAATCTTGAAATAGTCCTTTGAAGAGCACTCAGAGAATAACGATGCTTTGATCTACTGTAAATTTTGATTTTAGTTCACATTTCTTCGGGAGTCTTTTTTTTTTTTTACCCATCTGCATGGTAAATTTGGTAGATCATGTGCTGGGACAACATCCAGACTGCTTTGCTGGGTGATCAGAAGTGGACTTTTGCAGAAGCTGTGCTACTTGAACAATGTGCCACTCATTCTTGAACTTTCAACACAGCAGAACATAGGGAAAGATTATTTATTGTAATGATAATTATTATTTATACAGTCCTTTATCCCCATTAGAGATGCACAAAATAGTCTTTCAGTCAAGTCTTTAAGACAAGTCTGTATTAATCTGAATATTAGTTCTTCCTTATTCTTCCAGTATCAAACCAGCAAAGTTAGCTTGCTGGCAGGGAAGCTGACAATCTATTGCAACTTTAAGACACATAAGAGTTAGCAACATTGTTGCTTGGTAAAAATGCTATTTCCACTCTTACATTAATTATTATTATTATTATTATTATTATTATTATTATTATATAACAGTTTACGCAGCACTGAGGTCTGAGGATGCTAGGTCTTCAGAGTTTAATGAGTGCAAGGGAAGCATCTAAAAGCCCCCTGATGTCTCAGTTAAAGTGGTTGTAAAGACTCTTTACCTTCATCCGCTATGTTATTGGCTGGGATAGCAGCGGTAGCCAATGGCTCCCGCTACTGTCAATCAAAGCCAGTAAGCCATGAGGAGAGAGCGGAGGAGGAGGCGAGCTGCACTAGGCAGGAGGAAGGGGCCTGGAGTGCCAGCAGGGGATACAAGAAGAGGAGGATCAGGGCTGCTCTGTGCAAAACCACTGACAAGGCAGGAAAGTAATACATGTTTGTTAAAAGAAGGTTGTGCTAATATCATGCAACATACAAAATTGCACCTACCAATTTTTTATTCTAGGGGAAAAGTGTCCAAAGTGAGGTAAAATCCCAGCTTTGATGGTTCTCACCAGATGTCCTCATTGGAATGCAAAAAAAAATGTTTTTACTGTTCCAGTGACAGCCACAACATTTCGAATGTCCCCTCATTTAATTTCTTGTAAACAATGGACACCAGGACAAATAAATAAAGAGAATCTCCTGAAGGCACGGAAAACAATAGAAGCCAAAAGAGGTTGTAACTCTTCTCCACTTCAAAACAAGAAAACAAAGTTCTGGCTCGACTTAAAATTACAGTAAATATTTTTTTGATTATAGTAACATATGTATACTTTTTGGAAATAAGAAAAACATTTTTAGATCACATGTAAAAAAATTATTGTTTGGTTTTGACCAGTGGTGACTTTAAAACAACTGGTGTTAGTACTATAGGTCCAGAGCTTCGACTTGTAAGTTCTTGACTCTTTGACTGCATCTTTGCTATTTTTGACGCACATGTTGCAGATACCTCAGGCGGCCTAACCTGGCTACCTCTCGTACAGTCTGATCCCATACAGGGTTCGGGAGGCGAAGGGGATGGAGGCCGTTAGACAAATCTTTAAGGATGTGTGTAATGTATTGTTGCCTTATATTGGTCATTCTCTTTTGTATACAAACTTGTTTTGGAATTTGATGTTTGTCCAGTCTTGTATTTTTGAATATTTTCAGTAAAAACTATTTTAAAAAAGCAGAATGAAGCAGCAAAGCAGCACCAAAGCATAAAATGTCTACCGCCATGCTTCACAGTCGGTATGAGGTTCATCCGCTAACTGTCTTTGGTTTTACGCCAAATATGTTTACTGTTACTGTTGCCAAACAACACTATCAACTTGATATCAACTATATGTTCAAAGGCAAACTGTAGTCCTGCTCAGATGCTATTTTAGGAAAGGAAAGGCTTTTTCTTGGCACACCTTCTAAGCAGGTTAAATTGGTGCAGTTGCTTTCTAGTTGCAGATACACATACATGACACCAATTTTTGTAAGACTTACCTGCAAATCATTTCATAACATTTTGGGGTTCTTGGAGACTTCTTTTAGTATAAAACAGTTAGCTCATGTGTGAAATTAGTTGGGTCAGCAAGTACTGGACCAGTTAGCCTTTAAAATCTACACCACATGTAAACTATTTTGATTATAGTTGGATGATTAATTTCAAATAATTTGTCTGTCTTTTTAAAACCTTTGCCAGACTCATGGACATGCACAGACTTCTTTCTGGTGGCCTTAGTGAGCTTTTTTGATCTTGGCATGATGACACCACACACATTATTAGCCAAAAAAACACCAGACCCTAGATATCTAAAGGTTTAAAATAGATAGGTTCCACCTCCGGATTTTAATGACATGGTCCTCCTGCCATGGTAGCTGATTAATCTGGGGTATCTTCACCAGACTTAAAAATCTCTTGGTGTCAGAGAGGGTATCTTCACCAGACTTAAAAATCTCTTGGTGTCAGTTATTCAAAGATGATGAGGGTGACCTTGGGGGTATCTTCACCAGACTTAAAAATCTCTTGGTGTCATTGTATTCAAAGCTGATTAACTGTCTATCTACTTACTGTAACATAAAAATCATGCACCGTACTCGTTCCTGGATCGACCTTTTGGACTTTCTCCCTGCCTTATCACCTTCTTTCTTCTCTTTACTCTCTAAATTACCTAGATATGCCGATTCACGAACGTACTTGCGCCTGTCGCAGTAAGCTACGCCGTTTACGTAAGGCGTATGTCCGGCGTATAGTTATCCCTCATAAAGCAGGGGTAAGTCATGTTAGGGTATGGACGTCGGAACAGCCGTCGGATTTTACGCCGTTTACGTAAGTCGTACGTGAATGGGGCTGGCGTTCATGTCGTACGCATTGAGCCGTCGTTTCTTAGGGAGTATATGCGACATAACTCTGAGCATGCGCGCGCATGCGCCGTTCGTACGGCCATGCATTTACATGGGGTCACGACTCATTTTAATACAACACGCCCACTACCTGCCTACTTTGAATTAGGCGGGCTTACGCCGGCCTATTTACGTTACGCTGGCGTAAATATGGGAGCAAGTGCTTTGTGAATACTCAACTTGCCTCTCAATGTTACGTCGGTGTAGCGCATATGAGATGCGCTATGCCGGCTCAAAGATGCGCCGATGTACCTGAATCTGGCCCTATGTGTCCAAATTAAAACATACACTATATATGAAAGCAAACAAACCAACCACATTCCTAGCCTTAACACTGCATAGAGCAGATCACATTCCAAAACCGATACGACTTCAAATAACTAAAAACACCTACTCTAGTAATCCTCTAAAAATTCTAAACAAATTCTGCAGAAACTCACAGATTTGTATCAGAATACACATAAATTTGACCAAAAACACTTAGACAACCTATTATGCTCAATCCATCTCCCCTCGCTTTCCAAAACTCAACAAGAAACGCTAGATAAGCATATTACAAAATTGGAGATCCAAACCGCAATAAAATCCTTAAAATTACACAAACGTCCAGACCCTGATGGTTTCTCAGCCACCTACTACAAACACTTTGCTACATTACTATCCCCGCTCATGGCTGATGCCTTTAATTCTCTCCTAGAAGGATGCTCCACAAATAATCCCTATTAGCATCAATCAATATCCATGATTCCTAAACCACACACTGATGACACCTCCTGGTCTAATTATAGACCAATCTCCATACTCAACATAGATATTAAAATATTAGCCAAGATACTTTCTAACTGTCTTAGCCCAATCATAGGAACCCTGATCCACAAGGATCGAACTGGAATCATTCCATCCAGACAAACAGGCAACAATACAATATTCGTCGTGCCACCCTCCTGGCCCATATAGCTCGAACTTGCCGTATCCCTGCTTGGTTCCTCTCAATCGACATACAGAAAGCATTAGATTCTTTGTCATCTTTACACCATTCTTTATAAATGGAATGACTTCAAACTATCTTCCAGAAACAATACCCCGGACAATAATATTCCCGAGACACCGTTCCCCGAGGCAGGAAGCAATTCTGAGATCCTGAAAGCCCCAAAAAATGCAATAATAAAAATAGCCTTAAATAAAATGGATTCATATGCAAAAAAACATATTGCCAAGGTTGCCCTGCAAATTTGAGACAAAATAGCCGGGGTAACAGGAGACCTGACATCCTTCCTAAAAGAACCTCTCCTATACCCCTTCACGACCTGCCTAACCGTGAAGAAGCTGTGGCAAGGTGGCAGATCGTGAAGGCGCAAGAAAAAGGAAATGCCAGAGAAAATTTTACTGATGTGGGACCATGAATACTGCCTCTTAATCCGAGAATTGAGAAACATCAATACCAGCTCTTCTGAATAATCTGATACAGATAGCCGTAAGGAAATTAAAAAGGCTGACCATAGAAACCAAGAGGAAGTGTAGCTCTTCCAAGTAGAAAAGGCCATTGAATTTTGAATGTTCTGTAAAATTAAATTAGATCCCACAAATGGGAAGGACAAACCACCCCCACTGGATCTGCCCCTGGAAGCAACTCGAAAAACCGGTCCATCTGTTGACGAGAAAGAGCATCAGCAATGACATTAACTTTACCAGGGATGTACTTAGCTTTCAACCAAACGTTCCATTTCAAACAAAGAAAAATGAAATGACGTAGATAGGATACCACTGTAGGGGATTTTGAAGAAAGCGTATTTACAGCAAAAGCTACGCCCTTGTTATCGGTACTTACCGGTAACCTTCTATTAGCGAATAGGTGACATCATATATCCAAGGCTACTATCCCAGGGAACAATTCAAGCAGTACTATGTTTTTGGAGAAACCATGGATGATCCACCTGTTAGGCCAGGTAGCTGCACACCAATGGCTTCCCCAAACTACCCCAAAACCAACTGAGCCTGCTGCGTCAGTTTCCAAATAAAACTTGCTGTCAAGAATAAACCCCTGCTGCCACACCGCTTTACCATTAAAGTTCTCCAAGAATTGTAACCAAACCAACAGGTCCTGTTTGATATCAGATGTCAGCCTAATATGAGCTGCTGTTTTTTTTAAACCTGACATGGCTGAATATAATGTTCTGGAGAAGACCCTACCCATGGGAAGTATTCTTGATGCAAAGGCTAATTGGCCCAAAAGGGATTGCCTTTCCTTTAAAGTCACTTTAGACTTCCTAAGGAATAAATTTAATGACTGAGATAACTTATAGATTTTGTCATCCGGCAATCTGAACTCCATAGCGACAGAATCTATAGTTATACGTAAAATTCAATGCAAGTTAATGGAAAAACAGTTTTTTAATTTGCCAAAGGAATCACAAAATGGTTGCATACCTTTTGGAATGAGGATAAAAGGAAAGAGCAATTGGCTGAATCTCCTGGACCTAAAAATAAAAAAATCGTCCAAATAATGTATCAGATAACCTGATACCATGCTGACCACCCATTCCAAAAAGGATGAAAAAAACAGAAAGAGAGTGGATACCCTGCGCTGCCAGGTGTGCGTAAATGGTAGCTGCTGACACGGCTTATTCAAAAAAGCAAAACAACCAAAAAATACGTATGTGTAGCGCTAAAATTAATAAATGAATATCAAAATACCAAAAAATGTGTATAGTAAAAAATAAAACACATATAACATTAATAAATGTTAGACACAAATTGTGAAACATGTGAGATTCCTCTGTAGCGAGGGGTGACAACAGTGCCAACTGGCACGTGAACTGATGCACCTAAGGTGGTATCAAACATAAAAACAAAGTCCAACAAAAACTCCTAAGTGTGATGATCCGATGTATGTAGCAAAGTTCATCAACATCCACAAGTCATTCAAGTGAAAAGGTGAATAAATGGAAAAAGCGTGACTCCTTTAACGTGACAATCCCATCACCGGAAAAAGTGCAGGCTTACCGGAACTTGTTGACCACTGGTGGCATATGCCAAAAGAGGTCAGTCAAGGCTTTATATGACGATTGTCAAACAGCAATCCTTGGCAGGAAGCGTAGGTCCAACTGGTGGGTAGGTCCTTATATGGAATAGGTCCCCAGGAGTAAGCCGGAAGCTATACTGATGTTGGTATCCCAAAACCAATTGGCTCAGTGTGTTAGTGGTGCATAGAGAAAAATAAAGAGAAGTGGCCACATAGCGTAACTCCGTATAAAAGAAAAAATACGTGTTTATTCACAGCTAACAAATTTGGCTTACATTTGGCTGAAAGTAAAAGAGCTCTTGCATGTAAATGGGGCGACAGTGGAGTCGCCCCCAGACGATGTGCTTTTGACCACGAAACGCGTCGGGAGGACTCCACTGTCGCCCCATTTACATGCAAGAGCTCTTTTACTTCCAGCCAAATGTAAGTTTGTTAGCTGTGAATAAACACGTATTTTTTCTTTTATACGGAGTTACGCTATGTGGCCACTTCTCTTTATTTTTCTCTATGCACCACTAACACACTGAGCCAATTGGTTTTGGGATACCAACATCAGTATAGCTTCCGGCTTACTCCTGGGGACCTATTCCATATAAGGACCTACCCACCAGTTGGACCTACGCTTCCTGCCAAGGATTGCTGTTTGACAATCGTCATATAAATCCTTGACTGACCTCTTTTGGCATATGCCACCAGTGGTCAACAAGTTCCGGTAAGCCTGCACTTTTTCCGGTGATGGGATTGTCACGTTAAAGGAGTCACGCTTTTTCCATTTATTCACCTTTTCACTTGAATGACTTGTGGATGTTGATGAACTTTGCTACATACATCGGATCATCACACTTAGGAGTTTTTGTTGGACTTTGTTTTTATGTTTGATACCACCTTAGGTGCATCAGTTCACGTGCCAGTTGGCACTGTTGTCACCCCTCGCTACAGAGGAATCTCACATGTTTCACAATTTGTGTCTAACATTTATTAATGTTATATGTGTTTTATTTTTTACTATACACATTTTTTGGTATTTTGATATTAATTTATTAATTTTAGCGCTACACATACGTATTTTTTCAAAAAGGATGAAAAGGCTTAAAAATAAAAGCAAGAAATTGAACAGCCCATAGGTAATGCTTTGTCAAAGTAAAACTGCCCTTCAAAATAAATGCCTAGAGAATTGAAACCCCTTGGGTGCAAAGGGAGTAACCGAAAGGCTGACTGAATATCTGCTTTGGACATTAATGCATCCTTTCCTAGGACACAAAGCTTATCAATTGCTGCATCAAAATGATGAATATGACACAGATACCTCATTAGAGTCAATTTGATCATTTAATGAGCTGCCAAAAGGGAATGATAAATGGTGAATCAAGAGGAACTCAAAAGGCTCCCTCTTGGGAACTAAACCCAACGGGGAAATTCTAAAGGTTTACAAAGGGGGGGGTGGTCAAAAGGGCCTTTCATCCTACCAGCTCTTACCTCCTTTACAAGTTTTGCTTTTACCAATCCTGGTGCTTCCCCGACAGATTTCAAGTTTCCTACTATAGAGCAACCAATACTTCGAAAGCTTGGTACATGGAAACCTTCAGAAAAACCTTTAATTAGCAGGGAAGCCATCCGCTGGTTTGGATAGATTTGCAACCAAGGGAGCATGTTTGGGAGTATCACTGGAGTAGTTGCCTTTTGGAAACCCCTCTCTTGTGTTTGACTGTAGTTTACGAAAACACTTAAAGATAGGATGATTACCTGAACAAAAGGCACACTCATGCCTGTATTTGCACAAATTCAACCATTTACATTGGGTGTCATTGAAGGCAAAACATAAGCCTTTCTTATAAACACTACTGGAAGGTGCTTGTGGTGAAGCAAGCGTGTTTGAACGAGAGAAAGGCTGTTTCTGGGGCAAAAATAAATTGAGCCAAAGCCCAACATCCTTAGCCCCCCATTGTAATGACGGTTGGACTGCTAATTTTTGCCGGAAAGCCTCATCATATAGTAAACAGGATAAACCACTAAAGCTCCTATAGGCTTCTAAAATGATATCAATGTGTTGAAACAAAAGCGGGCTTTTCCCTGGGAACTTTTCGCAAAGTACACTGGAATAGATGACAAAAGCCTGTAACCAACCATAAAATGATTTGATCACTGGTTTACGATCGTTCGGTTTTTCCTCTCTTTTATCATACCTTGAAGTTTCCCTAGAGGGAGGAAGAATAGTGCAAAAGTCAATATATTCCTCCCTCCAGATTTTTTCCTTAACGCTTAAATGAGGATGGCTTGAAGCCCTGTGACCTCCCCTACCATCTCTGCGGGAAGCTTGGCTGCCTTCAGGTGTGCCTTGAAGTGAAGGTTCTCTGACTGGAATCGCCATGTTCCTGCTGCTCCGTCCGTGGCCCCGGGGGGGCGCTACTGAGCCTGTTCGTCGGTTCCTGCAAAACAAAGAAGAAGAATCCAGGCTGCTATCGTTAGCCCTGGGTGGAGCGGGGCTCGCACTCCTCCTCTGAGAACGCCTCCGCTTGCTCCTCCTTGCCCTGTGCCGCTCTCCTCTGACGTGTCATCCAACCTCATGACCTCCGTAATTGATCCCGACAGGAACTCTGCCTCCGCTGGCAGACATGGCTGCTGGAGGGATGTACTTGCTCCGCTCGGTCCCGATGGAGGTTCGCCGTCCAAACTGCCGCCAACTGAATGCGACTCCATAGGTAATGACAAGCACTGGCGAATCCATTCTTCTCCGCCCGCACCATCTGCTCTTTCCAGTAGCTGATGCATCAGGGCCTCCATGCTAGAATTACAAGTTGGGGGAGCTCCTCCTGCTGGAATCTTCTGGTAACCGCCCCGACCCACACGGAACCGGGCCATATATAGGCCAGAACCGGCTTGCAGAATCTTCCCTTGCGTCACCTGACCTTTGTGGACCAATTGCTGACCTATTCTTACAGACTTCCAGAACCCTCCATAAACAGCTGGTCTGATTAACCAATCCCTGACTGACCATTAATCCCATACTCTTACCTTTCCTCCTGACCTTTAAATGACCCTGCTTGACCTGAATAAACCTGACTGGCCTAAGCTCACTGACTAATTATTTTAACCCTTAACTGCTGCCCATGCCGTGATCCCATGAAGAAAGAAGAGCCTAAACGGCTACTACCTTTCCTTTCCCATTCTTTTTTTTTCATAATAGGGTTCCTTGTAAAAATGTTAGTATATAATTATTGGTGCTATACATCCCAGACAAAGTGTAATATATAGTTAAACATACTTTGCAATCATCATAATTCAGCACTGGTGCTAACATAATTTATTTCAGTTACACATCTAAGAATATTACCTTAGATCTTCTCTCCGAGATTGATTGAATAGCTTTAGTCTAAGTACTGCGAAGATCTGTTGCCTAGCAACAAGGCATTTTAGACCAACCCATTTTTACCACTTTATTAACAAAGCTCCCATAGAAATGAGTTCTGGGACAGGTTCTCTTTTTCATCTTTTTTAAATAGGAGTTAAATATTCTTAGTGCTCTCAAGGATCATCTGTAAGGACTATTATTATCATGTCATCTTGGAAACTAATTTCAAGGTTCTCTTCTACCTTTATTTCCAAAATTGTATTCTATTTTCTGTCTAATGTTCATGAATGTAAATGTCAGTTTCCAAACCAGTACTATTTGAGTGCACTACATACTGATGTATAAAATAAAAGCATCTGAAATGCAAAAGAATTGCATTCCAGAATTAAACCACCTAACAACTGACCATCTAATGAAACAGACAGTCAGGGCACCTGTTGTTCTGGGAAGACGTTTATAAACGTTAATGTGTGCAATGTGCATGCATGTGCCAGGCTTGCTCACAATGCCTGTGATCGCACTGCCATTAGACAAAGCAGATCACAGGCAAAATCAGAATAGAAAAAAGGAATTGCAGATGCAGTGAACTAATCACAAGTAGTAGACCATGTCTGTGGTCAATAGCCAGCCCTCACCTTCCTTTCACAATGGTTCTGTCTATGTAAAAGGAATGAGGATTGCTGCTGATCATGTCTATCTGACACTTAAAAATCTAGTGGATTACATTTAAAGCGGAGCTATACCCACCTGTTCTTCAGCGCTGCAATGTTCACATTCTCAGCCTCCTCAGCCTAGCAGCTTCCAGCTGTTTCCATTGACCGGGCTCAGATGGCATCCATGCATGCCCAGGAGTTAAGTCATCCCGCATTGTCAAAATCCTTAAATTGAGCTGCGTATGAGCCAGGCAGGTAAGTAACTGCTATGTCTCTTCTGATTTAAAAATCCTGCCTGTTGTCAGTTTTTTGGTTGTACTTCTCCTGTGGATTATAGAAGTTCAGTTTGTTCTGCACTCCTGTGACCCATCACAGAGCTCCTGGCACCGGTCCAGACTGGGACAACATTGCGACAAGTCAAAACCCTGGTGAAGAAATATTTTCATAATTTCAACATGGTTGTCAACTTCTGAACACAAGTCTCCCAAGTATTTTAACGTAAAATATTCTGGGGGGTTTTCTTCTCGCACTGATGGAGGTCTCTAAACAAGCCAATTTGCATAACTATTGTTAGAACAATGAGTGTGCACCTTCTTTCCCACCTGGAGCCAAGGAAAAATCTGTTTCATTCTTCCCTAATAAGACTTGGGTAATAAAACTTGAAAAAACTTGAAAACAACAAACATCAACTGACTTTTCAAGGCGAGAATATACTGTATCCAGTGTATAAAGAAGAAACCTTGGGTTATTTTTTACCAAACTGCACAACCTCCAGTATACATCTGTACACAGACATAGAGGAGAGTCAACAGACTCAGACCAGTTTAAAAACAAAAATTTTCAACAACTGAATATGTAAAAAAACAAAAGGGACATACTGTATGTATATATATCAGAATGTTTCGAACACGGATCTTATGGTGGTAGATGAAAGAATCAGTGCAACTATTTACCCAGGGTTTTCCTACGATCATCCATGCAAGCAAAGGCCTTGGCTGGGCTATAGCCATATGCCTGGTTTTGCTTGCCATCTGGTAAACATGTTTTTTTATATGGTGGTGGTGCACTTCATGGAAAAATCACTGTGGTGTCTACACTAGATGAATCCATCTCACCATTCAAACCTTTAGAACAAGTCATATGTTCTTCAATCAATTAACCTGATTTATTTGGATTACAATTAGCGCAGCTCTTCCTATCTATGCACGTATTTGTGTACAACTCACATTAAGCTGCTGCTTTGTTTGGACTGTATTTTATCTTTTTTTCTTTTTTATTAGCGCAGTTTTTTCCCTTTATATATATCAGACTTTATTTAAAATTAGACATGTGCATGATGAAAACATTTTTTTTGTTTTCTTTCGTCTAGATTAGTTGATCTAGTTATTTTGTTTCGGTAAATTCGGTTCATTCGTTCAATTCTCTTTCGGGATTCGTATTCGGGCTTTTTTTCAGGGGGAACTTGGGGGAACTCAATTCCACCACCTCTGGCTCAGACCCTTTGGTGCCTGCTCACCACAATCACTTGTAAACACAGAAGTCTGGTTTCTGTGTTTACAAGTGACAGCTTTGTAACCCCCTAAACTCTGCACTCTGTATGTAATGCAATTCTGGTATTTAATGCCCCTTTTAGACCCTTCTACTGTTTGTGAAATCTGAACGGGTCGTGGTTGAGTTCCTGCACCTATTTTCTGAGAAAAAAAGCTCTGGTTTTATGTATTTTTCTTCAAATTTACTCTTTTACATTTTGAATCGGTCATATTGAAAGCTTTTTTTTCCTCCGATTTGAATATTGCAAAGTGAACAAACAAAAGACTATTGACTATTTAAATCACCTTTGGCTTAACTAAAACAGTATTATTTGGAAACGGTACTCTAATAACACACATAGGGCCAGATCCTCATAGCGAGTACGCCGGCGTATCTACTGATACGCCGGCGTACTATCAAATTACCTGCGTCGTATCTTAAGTTTGAATCCTCAAACCAAGATACGACAGCATCTGGGTTCGATCCGACAGGTGTACGGCTTCGTACGCCTTCGGATCGTAGATGCAATACTTCGCCGTTCGCCGTCCGCTGGGTGGAAGTTAAAAAAATTACGTCGAAACGGAGCATGCGCAGTTAATTCGGCGCGGGGACGCGCTTCATTTAAATTAATCACGCCCCTAAACGCCGATTTGAATTACGCGCCGAGAGATACACTACGCCTCCGTAACTTACGGCGCAAATTCTTTGTGGATTCAAAGAATGAAAAAGTAAGTTACAGCGGCGTAGCGTATCTCTGATACGCTGCGCCTATCTAAATGTATGTGAATCTGCCCCATAGTCTTTGATTTCAGAAACATGTTTACAGTTCGAATTCGACTGGAATTTGATGTAAAATTCTATTTGAATTTCAGTATGAATTTCAGAAATTCTGACAAATTTCTTTTCGATATTTGGAGCATTCGGTAAACCTTGTTTATACTGTAATTCGGGTATTCTGATATATCCGGATTTCTAAATAATGAAAAACTTGTCCAAATATTTATTCGGAACAATACGAACCGCACATGTCTATTTAAAATATGTGGACACTGTACATAATTCTTTGTGTAAATATTCTCATGTAATAATTGTAACTGTATTACTAGAAATATTATCCATTAGTAGGACTTGTTATCACCTTGAAACTACAATGCCTATATGTTTTTAATCGACTCTGGTCATGCACGATATTTCCATTTTGAAGGTATGAAAAAAACATTTTGATCAAACAATGGCTAAATCAATTGGAAGATGTGTCCGTATATGTACACTTCTTCATTTAGAATGCAATAACCTTGATATGTTTTGTGATATTAGATGTCTTTATCCCTCTGAGGAAGATCAGAACAATATACAATCGAAACACGTTGGAGCTCTTCTCTGCGCAATAGCATTTAGTGTTAAGAAACTTGTTTTGCTATTTGCATTTGTAACATTGACATTTCATGTTTGGATACCATGCATACCAGAGCTCATGTAGTTTTTGATTCATGTTTTTTTTTATATATATGTACTCAATAAAGGACGTTTTTTATATATTCTTTTCAGTCAAATTTTTTCTAGCTGCCTATAGGCTCTTGGGAGCAATTTTTCAAATTAATATTATCCATTACTGGTGCGTGTCAATGTGCAAATGGCTATAACGAGAAAGAAGTTACAGTAAATTATTATTTTGCAACATTTTACAAAAAAAACATATGCAATTCAAGGTCCCTTAAATAGTACGTACCAGGGCTCCTCATTTGCAAATGCAGTTTCTGTTTGCCATTATATATGCAGCTTTGGGGGTGTCCTCTTTGCCCTCAATCCCTCTCTGTCTTGTCATTTGCAGAACAGACTGGATGCTAAAGTGTGTGCCCCCTAGTGGCTGCTCTATCCCATTGAAACTACACTTTCTAGTTGCAGCATCTAAGGGGTAGCAAATCTGTCCCGATTTGATTCTCCAAGCTTAGGTATAAAAAAAATCTCTTGGTGGATAGTAGTAAGAATGAAAAATTTACAGTGGTGTCCAGAGTGTCACCATTACAGACTGCTGCTGGATTTACCATGTGGCATTGGCATCAAAACAATGGCAGCACCATGAAATGGGAGGCCAATAAACCACAGCTCAAGGAACACTTAGCAACCTTTGGAGGAACCCTGGTTGAGAATATCTCCTCTATAATAATCCCCCTCTCTCCTCCTCTGACATCTAGGTTAAAGTTTATGTAGGGTAACACTGGAAAAGCGATACTGGCAGTGGGTAGGTGTGCTGCACACCCCAAATTGTAATGGAAACAAAGAAAACCCCAGGGGGCTTTATATTGCAGCAAGGAATAATAATGTTCCGTTTTTTATCAAAAACATATTTTAATTAGACAGAGTTTCCAAAAGGCACATCTGTTAGATCAAAAACATAAATTCAAAACTATACATTAAAAGCATATACATAATAATACAGACGTAAGGATACATATACAATAACATAGCATGATGATCTTGTATTGGAATCAAACTAGAATGCTGACGCATTTCGACATTATCATTGGCGGTCTTCTTCAGGGGTGAAAAGGAGATGCCCTAAAAGTAAATACATTGTATGGGCGAAATTGTTCAAAGGACAAAAGCACTCTCAACAATGAAACATCTACAGTGATTATAGTATTTACATTGATAAGTATATTTACCCATTAACGCTTGGGGGAAGACAGCCTCCCCATGGGTTGGGTTTAGGAACCGACCGAGGGAGGTTTGAGGAGGGACGGAGGAGCTGGACCAGCACCGACAGTAATTAGACACTCCAAGCAGACTATAACATGCAAGGAGGAAGGTGGCTGTATGAAGAAATTGGCTTTCTTTAAGTAGTTGAATTTGCTAGCAAATTCATGAATAAATTGGAAGTTTAAAAACATGTTTTTGACAGAAAAACACTGCAAGTAAGCACCTAATTTTTCCATGCTTTTACTTGTGTAGCGCCTGGCTACTTTCATAGCCGGTGCTGCTGTAAATTTAGAGGGTGGTCAGAGAGTTAGTTACCTCTGACCATGTTTATTTGCCCAAATTTAGGGCCTCTGTTCCAGCTTTGGCTGTACTGTGTGTATACACTGTCGTTGTCTGGGGAGTTGGTTCCACCCCAGACCAACAGGTGGCAGCAGTAGAGTCAGGGTAGTGTGGATATTTCTCCTCGGCAGCCAATCAGGAGGGTTGATCGCCTTGCTGTGCATGCTGGGAGTGGTATTTATGGGGCGGACCCCATTGACTCTGGGTCGTCTTCACCACCCCCGTGTCTGGCCCTCCTGGCCGGGGTGTGTGTCTCAGGAGAGGCCTACTGCTTCATCAAAGGACATATATACCTAGATTCATAGACGCCGCCGCAAATTTAAGGCGGCGTAGCGTATCGTATTTACGCTACGCTGCCTTAAGTCAGAGAGGCAAGTACTGTATTCACAAAGTACTTGCCTCCTAACTTATCGCGGCTTAGCGTAAATGCGTCCGGCGTAAGCGCGCCTAATTAAAATGAGGATGGGGGGCGTGTTTTATGTTAATTACTCGTGACCCGACGTGATTTTACGAACAGCGCATGTGTACATATCCCAGTGTGCATTGCTCCAAAGTACGCCGCAAGGACGTATTGGTTTCGACGTGAACGTAAATTACGTCCAGCCCCATTCACGGACGACTTACGCAAACGACCTAAAATTTTCAAACTTCGATGCTTGAACGACGGCCATACTTAACATTGACTAGGCCAACTAGGGGCAGCTTTATCTTTACGCGGCGTATCTCTTATGGAAACGGCGTATCTTTACTGCGACGGGCGCACGTACGTTCGTGAATCGGCGTATCTAGTCATTTACATATTCTACGCCAAACTCAACGGAAGCGCCACCTAGCGGCCAGTCTACATATTGCACCCTAAGATACAACGGCTGTGGTATCTTAGCTAGGTTTAAGTATATCTCAGTTTGAGAATACACTTAAACTTAGGACGGTGCAGATTCCGAGTTAGGTCGGCGTATCTACTGAATCTAGCTAATAGTTTCTGAGAGGCTGGACAATGGTCGCCTATCAGTCCCGAGATTACTAAAGCTGTTCAAGGGAGATCCAGGTGCTTAATCCAGTGTTGAGAAGGATTTTGGACTGAGAATATCTCCACCTTTGGGAAGGTCTGAGACTTTGCTAAAGTTCCGAGTGACACTCTGGCTGCTAGTCTGGTGAGAGCGGCCTATCCAGATGCACTATACCCACTCTGGCTAGAGTGGCGACGAAAGTTGTCGTTGGAAACGGGACTGTTTCCGAAACCCAGTTATATGCCTGAATCTATTACCTCCCACCTCTTCTATCTTCTCACCTAATACTACTTTTACAATTTTTACCCCGTTGGGAAATAAAGCACGGAAAAAGATTCCTACAGTGTGGACATTTACTTTCTTACAGCTCTCATCCAGTACCCTAGACGGCAGAGAATTAGAGGTAATATGCCACCCAAATCAAACCAGCAGCTCCTTCGGGATCTCTTTCATACACATTCTACATACCCGTAGTTTTGTTAGAGCAGTGCCCCTAGTTTTGTTAGAACATTCACTAATAATTCTTTCTTAGCCCTATGTGATATATAACTATCTACTAACTCTTTATCTATTATAGTAATAAACAGATGTTATGAATGTATATGAAACTGTTATTACTCAGTTCTGACTCTGCTTCATGCACTTACTTTAATTTTATGTACATCATTTTGGCTTCATTTTACTGTAATACAAAATCTGCTCATTGAGTAAATTAAAAGTATACTATGTCTGTGCACATGACAAATAAAATCAAGTTCATGCGCTTTCCTAGAATGAAAGCATTTTTATTGACTAACACTGTCAAAATTTACAGCAATATAATTAAAGCAAACGTCAAGGCACAATAATAGATACAGTTCAGTAGAGAAATCCCTCGTACTGTATAGGCATAAATTTGGTTGTTCGTTGTACACTCGAACAGGCGATGTTTTGGGGCTGAACCGATTTTCAGGCCAAACAGTTCGCCCACCTCTACTATTGAATTCCATACTATTAAATAATAATCTATTGTTTTTTCTATTCTATTATTTTCTAGTCCATTTTAATCTATTCTATTCAAATTCAAATTTATTCAATTCGAAATTAGATTTTTTTTTCCTATTCTATTCTTTTGTATTCTATGCTATTCTCTTATTTCCTAGTCTATTCGTTTAAATTTTATTCTATTCTATTCTATTTGAATTCAAATATATTCTATTCAAAATTAAAATTTCAGAAGATGGTTATGTTCTATTTTATTATAGTATATTGTTTTTTTATATTCTATTCTATTCACTTATTTTCCATTCTTTTCTTTTTCTATTCTATTCAAATTCATTTTATTCGAAATATGAATTTCAGAAGATGGTTATATTCTTTCTATTTTATTATATTTTATTCAATTTTTTTTCTATTCGATTATTTTCTAATCTATTCTATTTAAATTAAAATGTATTCTATCCAAATTTCGAAAGACATGTATATTCTATTTAATTCTATTCAAAAAAAATTCTATTCTATTAAAAAAAATCGACTTTGTTATCTATTCTATTATTTTGTATTCTAATGTATTCTTTTTTTTCTATTCTATTATTTTCTATTCTGTTCTATTATTTAATTTTTTATTCTATTCTGTTTGTTTTACTCCAATTTTTTCTACTCAAATATATTAGTTTCTTTTCTATTCTGTTCTATTATTTTCAGTTTTATTCAATCTATTCCTTTATATTATAGTCCCTTAGTTTCTATTATATTTGATTCTATTCTTTTCTATTCTGTTTTTACTGTATTCTATTCTTCTATTCTCTAATCCTTTGATTTCTATTGTATTTTATTATATTTTATGTTCTATTCTATTCTGTTCTGTTTTACTTTATTATTTTCTATTATATTCTTTTCTTCTATATTCTGTGCTATTCTTTTATTTTATATTCTGTTTTGTTTTTCTCTATTCTTTTCTATTCTAATACTTTATTTTCTGTTATATTTTATTATATTCTTTTATTTTCGATCCTGTTCTGTTTTACTATATTATATTATTTTTTCTTTTCTATTCTTGTCTTTGAATTTGATTATAAATTCAATTCAAATTATTTTTTTGTTTTTGAATTTTGTTTTGTTATTTTGTTTATTCATTTAGATGTGTTACTATTTGTTACTATTGTTACTATACTAAAAATGTGTCCAAATTTTGATTCGGAAAGAAATGAGCTGCACATGTCTAAACATTAAATCTAATCCAGACTACAGAAGAAGAAGGCATGATGAGGGATCACTGCCAGGGCAATTCTATAGACATGACGTGGTTAAAGCGACGGTGTCTCTTTAAGTAATACAATTCTCTGCATTATTTGGGGAAATGTCCTTCTTAAAGTAAATATGTAATGAGAAGGATAAATTAAAACAAAATTCTCAATTACTAGCATTTTCAGAAGGAGCGTTCAGACACAGTGGCCACCATCTCTCTCACACAACAGTTTTCCTAAAGTATTTTTCTTTTTTTATTCCTATAAATGCCTTCTAATTGCATCTGTTATATGTCACCTACCATATAAACTGCATATTGCTGTCAGTCAGGAATACCGCAAATCTAAATAAGCACACAGTGCTAGAGGATTCCAAAATTATACATCATATTTAAATAATGTTCTTGGACATAAATAGAACAAGTGCAATCCTAGAACAAATGTGCTGAATAAACACCTTGGTTTCTATCTATAGAGAATACATTTATTGCCACATAAAACTTAATGTAATTTATCCCATTTTATATATAACTGACAATGTGGTATCCTGAGAGCTGCAGATTGGGACATGTGGGTATCTCTGGCAAGATAGCTGACGTCTTGCCTGCCCTACCTTCTACAAATGTCAACCACCTATACGCAGTTATTGTTAGAAAGCTCATGAACTGCAGAAATAATTCATATGAATTTTTAAGTTTTAACTCTGTGAGTGAATTTTGTCAACATACAGTAATTATTTCTTTGGAAAAGTTTTGGAGGTAATGTGTGAGATTCCTGTCTACAAAGCCTTTTTCAGCTTTAGTGAGTATAGAGGAACGGTGATCTCTAAGAATTCTCCTAATTTTGAGATGATAGAAAAAAAAATGTACAGTATAACACAGAAATAATTTAACAGTATAACTCACCATTGAACAGTAACAATATAGGCAGTGACAACAAAGGCAACATTGAAATTAATGCCGTGTACACACGATCAGAATTTCCGACAAGAAAAGTCCGATGTGAGCTTTTGGTTGGAAATTCAGACCGTGTGTATGCTCCATCGGACTTTTGCTGTCGGAATTTCCACCAACCAAAGATTGAGAGCTGGTTCTCAAATTTTCAGATGGAAAAAATTCCAATCGGAAATTCCGACGCATGCTCGGAAGCATTAAACTTAATTTTCTCGGCTCGTCGTAGTGTTGTACGTCACCACGTTCTTGACAGTCGAAAGTTCAGAGAACTTTTGTGTGACCGTGTATATGAGTGAGTGAGAAACTTATATAGCGCAACCCATGCGAACTGAATCGCCTCTGGGCGCTTTGGTATCCATTCCATGGGCCCTCAGAAGAGATGAGTCTTGATCTTTCTCCTGAAGGCTAGGTGGTTTATATGAAAGCCAAGCTTGAGCGGAATTCCGATCGTGTGTATGCGGGATAAGACAACAATGTGCAATATAAGCTCTAAAATGTATTTGTAAAATTTCCAACCCTTTTTGGAAATAGCCGTGTGACCTTCCATCCATTGTACATGTTCTGCACTAAGTCTGAGGGAAGCGTAATTGTGTGCTGAAATATCACCCCCTGCAGTAGAGCTGGGGCTACATTTTCCAGCATTCTTAGACCTCACTGAGAACTAATTTCCACAAGGAATGTGCATTTAGGAGGAGATGGGCAGTGCCAGGAATGGTGGGCAAGACCATGCATGGCCAGATTCTGATAGACAAGCTAATAGCTTGCCTATCTGGGGTGCCAGTACTATCATTTACACCTGATCCCTAGCACCACCACCCCGTGGGCATGTCATACCATAGATAGGGCAAACATAAATGATGTGTAGGTTAGAATGCTGCCATGATTTCTAAAATGCAGATGAGCATTGTCACCCTATAAAAGGACGAGACATTGGGGATACTGGTCTGATAGGATCAACAGGTATTTCATGCGGTTGAAGAAAGGGTAGATGCAAAAACAATAAAAATACACAACTTTCCTTTCAAAGTTGCATATAATTTCTCTGTTCAATTTTATCTAATAGCTCTAATTTTAATTACAGTATACTAAAATGCCTTTGGATCAATTTGATTGTATTTTTTCAGTTAATACATTTATAAACTAATAATTTATATAAGATATTTGCCTTTGGATTATATGCCTCTAATTGAAATCTCTCCCCCCACCCTTCTGAATAGAGCAGATAGGGCAGGGCAGGGTAGGGAGGCTGTTGTGTAAGGCCGGCCATAGACGGCTCGAATCTCGGCTGGTTCAGCAGGTGCCAGCCAAGATACAAACCATGTATGGGCAGGCTGAATGTATCAAGTACAACCAACCTGTCAGATTTTGCATGCGATTATTAGTGGCTGATATAGCTGCTATCAATGATCAAGGTCTTCTCTTATCGTAATGGAAACAGCTTCCACTAACCCCTCCCTGAGTTCCGTGTATGGTTGCTTTAGAAACATAGAAGAGTGTCGGCAGGAAAAAGCCCAAGTGGTCCATTGAGTCTGCCCAATTTATTGTTTGAGTATAGATCTATGTTTGTCCCAAGCATTTTTGAATTCACTTACTGTTGACTGACTCGCTACCTTTACTAAAAGTCGGTTCCAAGTATGAACTACCCTTTCAGTAAAATAATACTTTCTAATATTAGCTTTTCTCCTGTTTGAGGTCATGTCCCAGTGTTCGTCTTGGTCTTGGCTTCTAATTGAAAATACTGCCCTCCTGAACGTAATTCACACCCTTAATGTATTTAAATGTTTTAATCATTTTAAGTTACCGCAGTCTCTTCTGATATGTATTATCCCCCAGAACTTTTATCATTTGTGTTGTCTCTTTGTTAACTTGTTCTAATATATCAATATATTTTTGTAAGGAAGTTCTCCAGAATTCAGTATTCTACACAGTATTCTAAATGAGGTCTAACTAAAGATCTATATAATGGAACCAGTACCTCCTTCCTCCTGCTTGTGATCCCTCTAGTGATAATTAAAGATCTATATAGGGAAATCAGGAACTCCTTCCTCCTGCTGGTGATCCCTCTAGTGATAATGCAAGAGCTATATAGGGGAATCAGGACCTCCTTCCTTCTGCTGGTGATCCCTCTAGTGATACTTAAAGATCTATATAAGGAAATCAGGACCTCCTTCCTCCTGCTGGAGATCCCTCTAGTGATAATTAAAGATCTATATAGGGAAATCAGGACCTCCTTCCTCCTGCTGGTGATACGTCTAGTGATAATTACAGATCTATATAGAGAAATCAGGACCTCCTTCCTCCTGCTGGTGATCCCTCTAGTGATAATTAAAGATCTATATAGGGAAATCAGGACCTCCTTCCTCCTGCAGGTGATCCTTCTAGTGATAATTAAAGATCTATAAAGGAAAATCAGGACCTCCTTCCTCCTGCTGGTGATCCCTCTAGTGATAATTAAAGAGCTATATAGGGAAATCAGGACCTCCTTCCTTCCCCTGGTGATACCTCTAGTGATAATTAAAGATCTATATAGGGAAATCAGGACCTCCTTCCTTCCCATGGTGATCCCTCTAGTGATAATGCAAGATCTATATAGGGGAATCAGGACCTCCTTCCTCCTGCTGGTGATCCCTCTAGTGATAACTAAAGATCTATATGAGGACTCAAGACCTCCTTCCTTCTGCTGGTGATCCCTCTAGTGATAACTAAAGATCTATATGGGGGCGTGGCCTGACGCAGCATGGAGTAGGACGTGTGTGCCCAGAGCTCTGACCAATACTCCTGATATAATTACTCCTTGACTCTGCAAATTCTCCCTTCCCATACCTTGCCTGGACTCCGCTGACCTCCAACCCGACCAGAGGCCCGAACAGATCGGTGATCCCCCGCTCGCGGCGGCCGCATTCAGGCAAATCCGCGGCTTCGGCCTACTCACGGAGGTTGCGGGCATCTTGCTGCACTCAACTCTCCAGGCCGCCGCTCTAGCCGATCGCTACAACGCAGATTACCCCCCTAAAGCCTCTTAGCACTCCTGGTCCCGAACTATACAAGCCCTCAGCTATCTATCATCCGCATTTAGGCAAGTCCGTGGCTCCGGCCTACACGCGCAGGCCGTGGCCATCTTGCTGCACCCACTCTCCAGGCCGCCGATTGCTAAAACGTGGATTTCCCCCCCTGAAGCCTCTCAACACTCCTGGCCCTGAACAACACAAGCCCTCAGCTGTCCATCGGCCGCATTTAGGCAAGTCCGCAGCTCCAGCCTACACACGGAGGCCACGACCATATTGCTGCACCCACTCCACCCAAAACACTGCTTCCAGCCAGTCCAGCATTGCCTACCTCTCTGGGGCCCTCCAGCACAGTTGGCCTTTGACTTCACAAGCCCCTAGCGGTCCACGGGCCAGCACAGTCACACTCGGGAATGGCCGCAGCTTGGGCCTACACACAGAGGTCAGCGGCCATCTTGCCGCACTTGCTCTTCAGGCCAGCGCTGTATCCAGGCTAGGTCACTGGCCAGCCTGATGGGGATAACCTCTCTGAGGCCCCTTGACTCACCTAGTCCTTGATTCTATGGGCCCTAACTGTTCATCAGTCCGTGCGACTACACTAGGGAGGGTCTTGACTTGGGTCAACTCCTGGGGATCCTTTGCCGACTTGACCCTTGATTTTCCCAGGATGTCACCTTCCAAGTCCCAGAAGGCAGCTGCCGCAAAGCTTGAACAGTACCGCCGACTGTAGGGGGAGGACACGGTGGAAGATGGCGCCCCTGAGAAGTCAGGGGGGAGAATGAACAGCAGGCGATACTGACCGTTTGCTTGAAGCAATTACCCTATGCAGAACCTCCCTTACAGCGCAAATTGAGGAGGTAAAGGTAGACATCTCCCTCATCAGGCAAGATTTTCAAAAGCTCAGAGACCGGGTGACAGAGACAAAGACCAGACTGAGCACGGTGGAAAACGTCATTCCACCCCTACAATCATCCTCAGACCGCATGCAACAGCAAATACACCAAATCCTTGCTAAACAGGATGATATGGAGAACAGACTCAGGAGATGCAATTTGCGCCTTATATGCCTGCCAGAGGTGGCTGAAGGTAAGGATACCACCACATTCCTGAAGCAACTCCTAATCAAAACCTATGGTAGAGAAGCCTTTCTCCCCCATGTTTGCAGTTGAGCGAGCACATCGCATGCCAGCCAGACCCCCCCCCCCCCCCGCGCAAGGAGCCCCCCCCGCACATTTATAGCCAAACTCCTCAACTACAAGGACCGAGATGCAGCTTTGAGAATGGCGAGAGAGAAAGGAAACATCCCTATGGGAAATTTTACAGTGGCAATTTTCCCTCACTTCTCGACAGAGGTGCAGCGCCGCCGACAGAGCTTCACGGAGGCCAAGCGCAGGCTTCGGATCAAACACAAGTATTCCATGCTTTTCCCTGCTCGCCTCAGGGTGGAATGTGATGGCCGTGTGCTCTTCTTTGAGGATCCGGAGGAGGTACTTTCTGGCTGGAGCGCCGCAATGTCCCTGAGGGAGCCGCTTGACCAAATCCCAGGCATACAAATATGACTACTTCTGCTAATAATCATTTGCAATACTACCTCATGTTTGCTGGAGCTCCATTGGTGCCCTCTGCAGGAAACAAGGAGACCAACCTACTTTGACTAATCCTGACCTGCCAATATGGCAGGTACCCCTTGACCTCTCAGGATCTCAGAGGCCCCACCAGCTTCGCTATCTCCTTTATGTACTCTTGCATATAGAGTTTTTCCCTGTTGGGACACACAAGTTAAGGGAATACGCCCGCACCAGTTGGGGACGGTGCAGGGCAGGGAGGGGGGTGGGGGTTAATTTGTTTATAATTTTGTTGAACTTGATTCTGCATGCTAACTTAAGGGAACAGGTAACGTTACGAGAGATATGTCTATGTAAGTGTTCATATATGTTGTGTGAAACAGCCCTGCTACATCTATGTCTAATTATAGGGAGCCCAAGGTCTGTCTACACAGGGGGAATATGGCATGACAGACCTGGGACGCTTGATTCCTACACCTTCTCCATATGGCATCTTTAAAATTTCTTATGTGGAATGTGAGGAGCATGCGCGACAAGCTTAAGCGTGCGGCAGTCTTCACATTCCTCAAGAGACAATGTGCTGATGTGATAGTCTGAGACACATGTTGAGGGGAGAGTCCAGATGGCACAACGCCGCCCTTGGATTGGGTGGGCATTCCATTCTACCCATACATCCCATGCCAGGGGAGTTTCAATTTTGATAGCTAAAGCTGTGCATTTTGAGCTAGGTGAACTAACCACGGACCCACAGGGGCGGTACGTATTTCTCCTAGCTAAACTATATGGTGAATCCATCCTCATATTGGCCTTCTATGTGCCGCACCCATTCAACATCACAATAATTAAAGAGGGGACTGTCATTTATGGCCCGTCACCCTGCCATATCTGCTGTTTGGTTGGGGGACTTCAATACTACGCTAAATCCCACTATAAACAGATTACAGATGACTCCTCCCACCCCGAGTGCCCCCAACAAAACTAAGCTCTATAAGCTCATTTCCACCTTTCATTTAATAGACACATGGCGTCACATGTTCCCACATACGAAATCATACTCTTGCTTTTCAGCTACCCATAATTCTCTGTCTTGCATAGACTTTATACTTATATCTCATAGACTGATACCGCGACTAATTGAGGCCGCATTCTGCCCCAGAATACTTTCAGATCATAGTCCCTACTGGATAACTTTAAGCCTACCCATTGACAAACCACCTAGATCTTGGAGTCTAAACCCATTTTGGCTCTCGATCTTACCAAAGGATGACGAGCTTGAGAATGAATGGAAACTATACTTTGCAGAGAACGACGGCTCGGTGACGCCCTCTGCCATGTGGGACTCCTATAAGTTGTTCGCTCGTTCCACACTAACTACCAGAATTAATAAAATTAAGGATGACTCCGCCACTGTCCTTGATAAGGCGATGGCGGACCTGTCCTCCTCTGAGCAAGATTTTGCCACAGCCCCGACCCCGAAAAGGCAAGCCTGCTCAAATTAAACATTAGCGTAGTCCCCCAGCTTCAGTTCCAAAGAGCAAGAAATGTTGAACACGGGGGGAAAAAGCCGGCAAGTTACTAGCGTACCTGATACACAGTGAGGATAGGCCCCCAGTGGTTATCACACTACAAGGCCCTGATGGACAACGCATAGCGGACCCTCCCACAGTAACTTGCATGTTTAGAGACTTCTTTGCTGACTTGTACACAACGACAGCCCCTACCGAGTCGGAATCGATGTCCCTCTTTTTAGAAGGGGTCGCTTTCCCGCAACTGACCGGAGAACAGGTGGGTCTTTTGGAGCCACCCCTCACCACAGACGAAATCACAGAAGCAATTGCTAGCTTTGCCAGGTCTAAATCTCCGGGCTCAGAAGGGCTCCCCATCAAGTTTTATTCCCAATTTAGTGAAACTCTTGTTCCTAAATTACTAGCGTTGTACAACCATCTCTTCAAGTCTGGTATACTACCTCCATCCATGACTGAGGCTACGGTAGTCCTCATTCCCAAACCTGGAAAAGATCCAGGATACCCAGAATCATACCGCCCCATATCCCTACTGCAGGTCGACATCAAAATACTAGCCAAAGTGTCCATCAGGCTCAATCGGGTCATCTTGTCCCTAATACACTCGGACCAGGAGGGTTTCATGCCCGGCCGTAATACATTGTTTAATCTTAAAAAAATATTTATAAATCTGCAAGCCACGCATGAGGAGGTTGGGTCCTGAGTTGTAGTGACGTTGGATACAGCAAAAGCTTTTGACTCGGTAGAGTGGAAATATCTCTGGAGATGCTTGGAGGGATATGGCTTCGGTCCCAAATACATTAAGTGGGTTCAATTGCTATATCAGGTGCCCACAGCCAAGGTGGTGGCCAACGGGTGGCCGTCTCGAATGTTTGACCTCAGTAGAGGCACGAGACAGGGCTGCCCCGCTGCTATATGCCCTTGCAGCAGAAACCCTTGCAGTGTCCATTCGAGAAAATCCAGAGATTAGGGGTCTTAGACTGGGCTCCCTGATTGAAAAAATCAGTCTGAATGCTGACAATACGTTGCTATATTTAGCAGATTCAGGCCCATCTCTGCATACTGCACTCCATATGATCGAAAAATTTGGGATATTCTCAGGATTAAAAATCAATTGGGAAAAGTCCCAAATACTCCCCATCGACAGCTTCCCACCCACGGAATCCTAAACCAGATTGCCACTACAAAGGGTCAATGTAATTAAATACCTAGGGATCCATATATCTAGGTCCCCGACAGACTACATATCCCTCAATATAGAACCCCTTCTATCCATGGTTAAAACTAAAGTACGGATCTGGTCCCGACTTCCACTTGGGATCTGGGGCCCCATAAATCTAATTAAAATGGTCTTACTCCCGAAGATACTATATGTTTTGTGGCATACCCCAGTTTATCTACCCTTGAAACATTTCAAATCTCTTGAGGCCATACTCAAGCCCTTTGTGTGGGGAGCCAATAGACACAAATGAGCATGGCAGACTCTCAAGAACCCGACGGATCTTGGTGGCACGGCTCTCCCTGACTTCAATCTCTATTACATTGCATCACAGTTGTCACAGCTGTTCCACGTGGATAAAACGGACAGTGAGAGATTCCTCATCCTCTTATGTCCAAGGTGGGCACAGCACAAAGACTCAAAGACACGATATATGCAATAGCATATGAATCTCCCCGAGCTTGCCAAAATACAGGATACAAGTACATGGTCCACACAGGGGGTATTTTACCCACTTTAGACTGGAAGTCTAAAAACTTTTGATTCCCTCAGAGAAGAATTTACACTTCAAAACCAAATGTTTTTTAGATTTCTACAACTCCGCCACGCGACACAATCACAATTCCCTGACTCCATTCCACACTCCACGCCCAATGTAATTATGGCAGTAATTAAGAGCACGGACTCCCGTAAACTGATCTCAGCATTTTACAGTATGCTTTCCACTCCCATTTCTACTAAAATAGCGTACGATCTGAAACCCAGATGGGAGAGGGAGGTGGGGCCAATAGAGGATGAGGAGTGGGGGGAGGCACTAGAGTCCTGTAAAGCAGTGTCTCCCAAGCTATCCGATCGACTTTCGCAACTTTATATCATACAGAGAGCGTACTTCACACCCCTCAGAGTGGCAAGATACAAACGCACCCACTCTACAACATGTCTGATGTGTGGACAGGAGACGCGCACGTTTTTCCACATGATCTGGGCATGCTCTAAGATACAAGGTTTGTGGAAACAAATTGTGACATTCCTACGCAACTAAATGGGCTCACCTCTAGCATTAGACCCCAAACAATGCCTTCTGGGAATGTTACCAGACACTATGGATAAATATACTAAAATATTTCTTCACGAGGTGCTGTTTTCAGTTAGGAAAATCATTGCTAAAAAATGAATGAGACAAACGCCTTCCAAAATAGTGGAATGGAAAATGGAAGTGAAAACGGAAGTGAAAATAACATACAAATTCCAGATGCTACCCATAGAAATTCCGCAGAGTTTTTTTGAGATCCTTAAAACAATGTTGATAAAATATATATGGAAAAACAAAAAGCCGAGAGTCAATTTTGCCACAATAACAAGAGAAAAAAAACATGGAGGATTAGCAGCACCGGACATAAATAGATATTATAAAGCCACAATTATTGCACGTATGGTAGAATGGGGGAATAAAGATAAAGAAAAAGAAAAAAATGGATTCGAATGGAAAATAGTATAAGTAAAACAACACTGCACAAAAATCTATGGGTACCACGAACATATAGAGTGTTTGATGAAGATACACATGGAATAACAAAAAAAATTTTCAAAGTTTGGGACTTAATTTATAGACAGAATAAATGGACTTATAATTCACCTTTAATTTCACTTACGGAAACTATTTTTTTTATCCCTGGGAAAGGGACTCGGCTGGGAACTAAAATGGGAGCAGCACAAATAAAGGACATCATGGAGCAAGGAAAAATAAAAACATTCCGAGAGATAAAGCAAAAGAATATATGGGACATTAGCGAATGGGAATATATACAACTAAAACATCTGGTAAAGTCAATACCTTCGCCTATAAGAGAAGAAAAAAAATTAACAGCCTTGGAAAAACTATGCTGTATAAAAACCCCATTACGGCATGTCATATCAAAAGTATATCAAATCTTGACAGAACTAGATTCACAAGGAAATCCATACTTTATAGGAAAATGGGAAAAAGAAATAAACAGGAAGTTTGAAGACCAACAAGTAGAAAGAATAATAGCATCCGTACATAACAGCGCTACTGACATAACTACAATCAAAATTAATTATAAATGTATCGCGAGATGGCACAGGACACCTGAAATTATGCATGAATTCAGCAAAGATAAAACGCCATTGTGTTGGAGAGAATGTGGACAGATAGGGACAACTACACACATATGGTGGGACTGTCCAAGGATAAAGGAATATTGGCAGGAAATTTTGGTGTATATTGAAGCCATAACTGGGAAAAAGGTACCTAATACCATACAAGCTTGCCTATTTCATGAATCAAAAGAGTGAAATAGTAGCTATAAGAAAACATTAATTCCATCATTGATAAATGCTGCAAAGGGACTGATACCAAAAAACTGGCTAAGTATTAGAAAACCTGACATAAAAGAATGGTTCGAAAGGGTGGAAAATTATAATAATCTGGAACATCTATGTAGCTGTGATGAGGGCCAATTTAATACATATAGAATGAGATGGAAGCCGTGGAGAGATTTTAAATCAACTGAGCTATACCTGGAGAAAATTATAGTAGACAGCAGCTCAAGAAGGTGAAGAAGTAGATAAAAAAAAAAAAAAAGTAATAGGACAAACCATTAAGGGTGGGGGGTGGAAGAGGGAGGGTAAGGTTTATACTAACTAAATGAAAAGAGACCAGGAAAAATAACTAATAATAATGGAAAAAAGTAAAAATATATAAAATAACGTTTGAAATACCACAATGATGCAAAACCAAAAGTGGAGACGGAATTATGAATAAAATCATGAGCAAAGTCTCTTGCTATGGTTGAGTCTGAGGGTAAAAAAAAAAAGAAAAGAAAATGGAAGTGAATGCTACTCTGCCATACAAGAAATGTATATATATTAACAGAGGTTGCCCCAATAAATATAACAAGGTATGGGACCACTGGCTTCAGGAGTCAAATACCTGTACATAAAAAAATCGTATCAGTCAGAAATGAATGCCCGAACGCATGTCTTCCTAGGTAGTCTTTAGATGTACAATGTATCCTCGCATGACAATGATACTGTATCTGTCACCTTACCTACTCAATGTATGACACTCGATGTATCAGTTACCAAGTTTGTTTGCAAAGTATACTTAACATGTATGCACCCTTTGATCAATAAAAACCTGTGTTCAACGTTAAAAAGATCTATATGGGGAATCAGGAACTCCCTCCTTCTGCTGTGGTGAGCCCTCTAGTGATAACTAAAGATCTATATGGGGAATCAGGAACTCCTTCCTTCTGCTGTGGTGAGCCCTCTAGTCATAACTAAAGATCTATATGGGGAATCAGGACCTATTTCCTCCTGCTGGTGATCCCTCTAGTGATACATCCTGAAATTCTATTTGCTTTTCCCACTGCATGGGCATGCTGCTAATTTTGCAATCATCTGAAATAAGTATTCCAAAATGTTTTTCCTCTGTACCCGCGGTACCCCCAAATATCATACTTCAAGGGATTATTTTTCCCTATTATTTTACATTTAGAAACACTGAACTGTTTCCACTGATTTGACCAATCTCCCAGCAATACCAAATCATGTTCCATGATACCCCCAAGGGTATCAACCTTATTACACGCCCTTGTATCATCAGTAAAAAGACATACCTTGCCCACCAAACCCGTATTTATATCACTTACAAATATATTCCGAATGAAGATTTACAACCACACTACCATTTACATACACCCAAGGGTTAGGTTCTACCTTGTACAACTTTTTTATTATATTATTGTGTGAAACTGTATCAAATGCCTTGCTGAAATCAAGATTGGATATGTCCACAGCAGGACCCTGGTTCAAAACATTGGTAAAATAGTCAGAATTCTGTCAAATTAGTCTGATATGATCTGCCCTAGGTAATAGCAATATAGCAATATAAAGTATATTTAATAATATAAATAAAGTAAATATTGTACAATTAAAATAATTAAAGACCGAATATTAAATATTCTGCATAAGCTCAGTTATGGCCAAGTCACTTTGGGGTTGATTTATTTAACTAGAGATGGTGCAAAATCTGGTGCAACTGTGCATGGTAGCCATTCAGCCTCTAACTTTAGTTTGTTTAACCACTAGCCGACCGCGCACCGTCATTATACGGCGGCAGGTCGGCTCTCTTCAGGGACGAGAGCCCGTAGCTATACGTCCTATCGTATAGCCGCCACTAGGGGGGCGCGTGCGTGCCGCCGCAGGCGCGCGCGCGGGCTCCCCGCTCGCCCCCGACTCCCGTGCGTGTGCCCGGCGGGCGCGATCGCCGCCGGGCACACGCGATCGCTCGGTACAGAGCGGGGAACGGGAGCTGTGTGTGTAAACACACAGCTCTCGTTCCTGTCAGCAGGGGAAATGCTGATTTTCTGTTCATACAATGTATGAACAGAAAATCAGTGTTTCCCCTAGTGAGGCCACCCCCCCCCCACAGTAAGAACACACCCAGGCATACTTAACCCCTTCCCCGCCCCCTAGTGTTAACCCCTTCACTGCCAGTGGCATTTTTATAGTAATCTAATGCATTTTTATAGCACTGATCGCTATAAAAATGCCAATGGTCCCAAAAATGTGTCAAAAATGTCCGAAGTGTCCGCCATAATGTCGCAATACCGAAAAAAAAATCGCTGATCGCCGCCATTACTAGTAAAAAAAATATTAATAAAAATGCCATAAAAATACCCCCTATTTTGTAAACGCTATAACTTTTGCGCAAACCAATCAATAAACGCTTATTGCGATTTTTTTTACGAAAAATATGTAGAAGAATACGTATCGGCCTAAACTGAGGAAAAAAAATGTTTTTTTATATATTTTTGGGGGATATTTATTACAGCAAAAAGTAAAAAATATTCATTTTTTTCAAAATTGTCGCTCTATTTTTGTTTATAGCGCAAAAAATAAAAAACGCAGAGGTGATCAAATACCACCAAAAGAAAGCTCTATTTGTGGGAAAAAAAGGACGCCAATTTTGTTTGGGAGCCACGTCGCACGACCGCGCAATTGTCTGTTAAAGCGACGCAGTCCCGAATCGCAAAAAGTACTCTGGTCTTTGGGCAGCAATATGGTCCGGGGGGTAAGTGGTTAAGCTTTGACAAAATAATCTGGAAGCTGATTTGTTTCTGTGCAGAGCTGCACCAGATTTTTCACTCTCCAGTTTTAGTAAAGTAACGCCTTTGAGTGCTAGCTAGTTTCTGAATGGCATTGTATGTAAATACATAGCTGGCCAGGTTGAAAAAAAGACATGTATATTTTGAGTTCAACCAACATAAAAATTTGAACTGAAAATTTGCATCAACAAAACCCTAAACCCAAAGTTGATCTAGAGCAGTGGTCTCCAAACTGCGTATTTGGCCCCTTGCTTACCCTTTATCCAGCCCTTGAGGCATTATTCCTGTCTCTGACAATGGAACATAATTCTTGCTACTGACACCCACAATGAGGCACTATTCATTCCACTGACACCAACGATTGGGGCATGATTCCTTCCACTAACATCATAAATGGGGCACTTTTCCTTAAAATGACACCAAAGATGGGGCATGATTCCTTCCAATGACAGCATAAATGGGGCACTAGTCCTTGACTGACACCGACAATTTCTCCCCCTAATACCAAAGATGTGGCATTGTTTACGCACACGGGGCACTGTCTGGCCCCCCTAAAGTCTGAAGGATAGTAAAATGGCCCATTCTTTGGAGACCCCTGACCTAGAGAAAGACAAAAAAACCCTTGTAAAGCATGGTCTAATTTGTTCCAACAAGTTAAAAAATGTCTTTCTGATCTCCTATTCTTCCATGAGAACAGCAGAAAATAGAGACACTTGATGAAGTTGTAGGTTAATTACTGATTCATGAGAAAATAAAAATGATTTATGAGAAACACCTGCAATAAATTTAGGACCGATTCACATCAGTACATTGCACTAACATGCACTGTACAGTAGAGGCCAGCGCACATTCGGAAACACACAACGTTCGCAAAATGTGTCTGTTAACTAGTCTGTTGAGGCGCGTTCACTATAAATGGGCTGCTTTATTTCAACGCACAGGTGAAAAAATAACAACTGCACACCTAATGCAATATTATTAGTTGAAAAGAGAAAAAGGTTGTTTAAAATAATAAATAGAGTTGAAATA
The DNA here is from genome assembly GCF_905171775.1 of Rana temporaria. NCBI lineage: Eukaryota > Metazoa > Chordata > Amphibia > Anura > Ranidae > Rana > Rana temporaria. Next base: position 372,025,188 of record NC_053492.1, on the reverse strand, counting down.
ACTTTGTGAATTGATGCTGTCTTAGCTATAGTTGTTTTTTAAAATAAGAGGATTTGTTTGCAAAATTACAGCTAAGCAATGGGAGATGATTACCAGTCAGGTTATGGTGAGGAGGACAAAGGGAATCAGAGAATCCTCCCCTGAAACTCTATAAAGTAAATTATTACCTTCTAAAAACAGAAGGTATTATTTATCCTAGCTTCCATCACAAATCCAAAAAAACAAGGGATTTAATCTTGAACTAGACACTGACCAGAGCTATAAGGGAGTATGTGAACAGGCAGCTCATCCAATATAAGCTGTTCAACTCCCTGAAGCACGGAGAGTGCATGGTCTATGTAACTGACAGTTAAAATATTATACGTGAACCAAGTCCATCAGCACATCCCAAACTCCACTGCGTAACACAATACCTAAGGATTGTCTGAAACACTGAAGAATAATTTTCTGCATCTAGTGGCAATATGGTGATTGGGATTATGGAGGTGCCGAAGAGAAAATTTGCAAAGATATTTTTAAAAAAAATGTAACATTTTATTACATAAAACAGCAAAACAAAAAACAGTTCAATAAAATATGTGAGGAGAGTATTGTACAAAATATTGTTTACTGGTCATTTGTATCCATATACATAAGGTGGTCAACATTAGATGTCATATCCCAATATTGACCATCTAATATTGACCACCTTATGTATATGGATACTAGTGGCCAGTAAACAATATTTTATACAATACTCTGCTAACATATTTTATTTATTGTTTTGCTGTTTTATGTAATGACATTTTAAGTTTTAAAAAAAAAAAAATTGTAAATTTTCTCTTTGGCACGCCATAATCCCAATCACCCTATAGACACTATTTCCAATAAATATGGATGAGGTGCCGGATATACTAGGGTCACTCAATCTACTTTCCAAGCAATTTGTTGTATATGTTCTAGCAAAGTCAGCATGTATGCAGAGATCAGAATGTTTTGATGGTCTTTGCTCATGGACAGTGAGCAAAGCCATGAAAAATTTTCATTTACGTGTAGAGTACAGATACGGTCAAAAATTATAGAGCCAGTTCACAATGGGAGGTTTGAAAGAACTGTGCTCCAGTGGTTAAAGCCTAGAGGCCTTCAAACAAAATACTGTCTTTCTAAAAAAAAAAAGACTGTTATGCGATCACTAACGTCACAAATTAAAAACAATGATTGGTTTTTGTTTCTTAGTTTATATTACCTGAATTAAGGTTTAATTAAAGGCAAAACTATTTTTTTTTTTAAGTTTTGGATAGGGTGGACACCTGTCAGATTTTATTGCTGCCTGTGCTGCCCCCCTCCAAAAATTAAGATTTAGCAGCTACACATACTGTTGCTGCTGACTTCTTATATTAGGACACTTACCCATCCTGGATTCCAGTGATGTCGTCACCCCAGCCGATGCTTCCATTGGCTGCCGGGTGCTGCCGCCGCCATTGCCAGTATGGGAACCCAGCAGTGAAGCCTTACGGCTTCACCGCCTGGTCTTTACTGCGCATGCGTGAAGCACACTGCCCTATCTTACTGGCCAAGCAGCAGGGGAAGGAGGAGGGGGCCGGACTTCTGACGTACCTCGCTGCAGCAAAGTGGGGACGCCCCCCCTGAAAGGTGCCAAATGTGGCACCGGAAGGGGGAGAGGAATCACATAAGAGGAAGTTCCACTTTTGGGCGGACTCCACTTTAAGAAGATTCACCCTCTCTATTTGTCCTGTTTACCATTATCATTAAAAGTGAAAGTAAAAGAAAATCCAGAATTTTGAGTTGTCCCTGAAAAGAAAACAGAGGGACATTAGTTCTGGTGACCGGGGAGTCCCCAAGGGTTTCTCCTAATTTACAAGGATTTCCTCTCAAGTCCTAGTTGGCTCTGGGACAGGAAGTGAAGGAAAATCTCTGCAATGGCACACAGATGCCGAAATAAAATATGACAGGGGTTATAATCCTTCCAACTCTATCCAAAATTTAAAAAAAAAGTTTTGCATATAGTTCAACTTTAAAGTAAGCTAACATCTGAAACATAAAATAGAAACCCTCCGAATGTGACATACCTTTTAAAATCTTCGGTGCCTGGGAGCCCTTAAAGCTAGAGTGCCTTAATACGCTAATTACAAGTGTTGCAAAGATAACTAAGAGCATCTATAACTCTGAAACTCCTCATTAGACATTAAGGCCACCTATAACTTGAACATCCAATATAATATTGCAGAATGTGGAGGAGGTGGGTCAACCTTTGAACTTCCTGGCAAAAGCATATAACATAACCCCAAGATAATGAGCTCCAGGGACACTGAACATAGTAAATATAGGTACTGTATGTACAAGCACTTGTAGATCCTGCACTGCATTTTAAATGTACTTTACACTGAGATATCAATTGGTAACTGTTTCTTGTTTGTTTTAATGGCAGTGGGTAGAGTCATACACAATCATTTCCTGTCACATCATTTTCTATGTCCTATGTCCTTCGTGAAGACCCAGAAAGTGGGTCACAGTTTGTGACATTGTCAGTGCAGTCTTCTAGAGGAAGAGAGGACCCTGCAACTAGGGTTCCCAAAACTAGAATGGCAATAGGAAGTGTTCACCTCCCAGACAGGGACATTGAAACCTAAGGAAGGACTCTCTTCCTGCAGTGAAGAAAATAGAAGACTAATGACAGTGTTATGTAATCACAGATGTATGAAATGTATTTAAACAAATGGGGCTCTTAAAGTTCGATTTTTTAAAACTTAGTTTGGGTTTGGGGGCAAAATGTGGTGATTGGGGTTGTTGCCTAAATTTGCCAGGCTTAACTTGTTTGGAACTATCCAGTCAAGCACTACTGGAGAGATGGATCATTAAAAGAGAAGTATAGCCAAAGCTAATTTGGATATATGTATCCTATGGATCACAGGACTGCAGTTAGTTCTGCATTCCTGTGACCTGTTTTCAGCCTTGAGATAGTAAATCTTAAATATACATTTTAAAGGTTAACACTCAGTTTTAACACTCAGTTCTCAGTGCAGAGCTGGCGAGGACACATGCAACATCGGATCGATGCTGCCTCCACCTAAGTGAGTATCATTGTTTTTTAATTCTCAAACTTCTTTTTTAAATAGCAGGTTTAATGATTTTACGCAGGTATATATCTATGCACGACAGTCTTTCATACTTAAAAATTGTATTGATTTTAGTAGACTGTGATTAATTAGTGTACTGTTTATATTGACAATGACATAAACTTAGTGTACTCTTATGTTCAATGTCAATAGCTGTACTTATCTTTTGCGTAACAAAAAATACAGGAAAAAACACTTGCAGAGTAGTGACAAGGCCCTCTGGCAACCAGGATGAAGATGCCAAAAGTCATTGGTCTTTGCATTGTGACTCCTCAACCTTTGTGGCTTAATAGTCATGGCTAAACCAATGTGATTTAGTAATAAAGATCATATTAACAATATAATCTTTTCTTTTATGTAAGAACTATGGTAGCTGAAAAATCTGCAGTTTCCTCTTGCAATTTTATTGTGAAAGATATCCTTATTTATAAAAGGCACAATAAATGTTATTCTTTATTTATTAAAGGTACTTACATAGCATTGACACTATACGCATGTGCCCTACATTCACATCAGTCCCTATCCTCAAGGAGCTTACAATCTAAGGTCCCTAGCTCACGTTCATACATACATACATATACTAGGGTCACTTTAAACAGGAGTCAATTAACCTACCAGCATATCTTTGGAGTGTGGGAGAAAACCCACGCAGGCACAGGGTGAACATGCAAACTCTAGACGGGTAGTGCCAAGGTTGGGATTTGAACCGATGACCCTAATGCTGCCAGGTGGAAGTGGTAACCATTTAGCCACTGTGCTAAATTATTTGAAAAGTGGCGCCACACAAATGTAAAAAGTGTACATATGAAGTGCAAAAAGAAAAAAATACAAGAAACTAAGGGGAAATAAGGTATTGGACAGAAACAAATTTAATTTAAAATTATTACAATTGCAAGTACTTATAATTCGATTTGCACATGTGAACTAGAAAATTGTAGAGTAGTACATTGTAAAATATTGTTAGAATATATTTATTAATGAAATCAGCAAACAATGTTTTCAGGATTCATTTGTTTCATTCATATAGCTTGTAACCAAAATACATTGTTACAATGTTTTTGAGAATGAAATCTGCTACTGCTTTCAGCACTAATGAACACCATCAGTCTTCAAAGTACAATTTGCAGGTGGGAATTCCCACACAAATTATCTCTGTTGCAATCCTTTCATAAATAATTGGTGATGTAGAGAGTGTGCCTCATTCTGTCTTTCTTACACAGCTCCGTTCTGGAGTATTCAAACTATTTTATCTAAGGGATTGCCCACCCAAAAGTGATTTTTTTTAATTACATATGTAGCTTGTCAGGCTGAGTCAGCAACTAGCTTCATTTATGTCTTTATATTCCAGTAGCAAAATCTCCTTGCCAAAACACCCGACTGTCATTTCTGTCAACCTGGGAGTTTTGAATTGAGTTCTCACAACCTTGTCCGATGTTCCAGCATCTCCTATTCCATTCTGCAGTTTATAAAACAAACAAAGAACAAATTCCTGCAGGGAAAGTAGGACCCCCACATAATGGCCAGAAAGTCAAGCCAGAAGATCTTTCCAACAGAGTGCACCTATATGTACAGGATACAAAACTGTTGGGTGATTTAACTCTCCGGGGTCTACCAAATATTGAAATATCAGTTAAAGGTGGGCTAAAATTTCTAACAACTATATGCTGAATTTATTTTTTAAATCAGGAAAAATAGTTTATTGTGCCAACAAAAGAAAATACAGAGCCTTACATTGTTAATCATAATCAACGAGTAGCAGATATTAATACTGTAAAACACAAGTAATGCAAGCAAAACAAAACATTCGAGCAGTGGCATCGAAAAAATTATAATGACACATCTTGAGAAAAGAATAAAGAAACATTGCGCCGGCCAGTGAGTGCAATCTGGCCAACCAGCACATCCAAACAAAAAGGCCAACGGGCCATACCAAAAACCAACCTTACCCCCAGTCTACCCTTCCAATGTAATCTATCCCCTCAACAAACAGAGGGAAAATATAAGGGATACAGTGCCTGCAAATTACCTCCAGTAGAAATTGTTCATCTAGCAAATACCAGTGTCCTCTACGCTCTGAGCAAACGGGCCATAATCAGTTGCGGGGCGCCAGCCCAGGGGTGTCCAGCCAGGCCTGCCATATAGAATAGAATTTCCGAGAAGCATTTCTATGCTGATATGTCAGGTGTTCGCTTATGAGAATGTAATTAACTTGATCTATCCACTGTTTTTTAGTAGGAATGTGCGGGGACAACCAAAATCTGCCCACCAGTTTTCTAGCTAAGTATAAAAGTCTGATCACTGCTACATTAGTAAGGGGAGGATATACCTCCTCATCAACTGCTCCCAAGATGCATATTAGGGGGTCCAAAGGGACCCTAACCTGATAGACTGAGGAAATAACCTTGGTAATATCACCCCAATATCGATGCAACCTGGGACTGCGCCACATTAGGTGAATGAGCGATCCCTCCTCCCCACAGCCTTTAGGACATATTGGTGAGTCTCTCCTTCCCCAGCGGTGCAATTGAATTGGTGTGCGGTAGGCCCGATGTAATAAAAATAAATGAGAGAGTCTATGCGACTTGGATACAGACGTGAGCGGTCCCGCTTGCAATCCAATATCCCAAGTCTCGTAATTTATGTCTCCTAAGTCCTCAGTCCAGCCCTGTCTGCACAGTAAAGTCACTGAATTTTGAGTAGAAGACAATGGGCCAGATTCACAGAGCAAGTACGCTGGCGTATCTACTGATACGCCTGCGTACTTTCAAATTTCCCGCGTCGTATCTTTAGTTTAAATCCTCAAACCAACATACGACGGCATTTGGGTAAGATCCAACAGGCGTACAGCTTCGTACGCATTCGGATCTTAGATGCAATACTTTGGCGCCCGCTGAGTGGAGTTTGCGTCGTTTTCCGCGTCGGGTATGCAAATTAGCAATTTACGACGATCCACGAATGTACGCGCGGCCGTCGCATTTTCTAACGTCGTCTGTAGTCGGCTTTTTCCGGCGTATAGTTAAAGCTGGTATTTTGCGGCGTATAGATAGACTTGCCATGTTAAGTATGGCCGTCGTTCCCGCATCGAAATTTGAATTTTTTTTTGCGTAAGTCGTCCGTGAATAGGGATGGACGTAACTCACGTCTAAGTTCAAAAAATGACGTCGCTGCAACGTCATTTCGCGCAAAGTACGGCGGGAAATTTCTGGACGACGCATGCGCAGTTCATTCGGCGCGGGGACACACTTCATTTAAATGAAACCCGCCCCTGATCGCCGATTTGAATTCCGCCGCAAGAAATACACTACGCCGCCGTAACTTACGGCGCAAAATCGTTGAGGATTCAAAATTCCGCCAGGTAAGGTACAGCGGCGTAGCGTATCTCTGATACGCTGTGCGGATCCAATTCTCTCTGGATCTGGCCCAATAAGTAGGAATAAATAAGGGAAATAAGACCTTTTTTCTCGGAGCCGAAAAAAATATCTTTTAATAAAGGGTGACTAGCAAGTCTGAGAGTGGAAATTCGACTCTGAGCCTGTAAAGCATGATGGATCTGAAGGTACCTAAAAAACTGATGTCTAGGAAGGCCAAATTCTTCCTGTAGCTCTATAAAATATTTTAATACATTTTAAGAGTACAGCTGAGCAATATTGCAAATACCAGCTCCCCTCCATGACTGCAAACCCTCCAATTTGAATAATTCAACCAAATTAGAATTATCCCACAACGGGTGTCTTCCAGAAACCCTGAGATCCGTAAGCCCAACCTAACCGAGGTCCAGAGTTTTTACAAAAGAACCACAGTGGGCGCCATCTGGGGCAGGTAAGGAAATCCCGCCTCCAGACTCGCCAATACCGAAGTGTCCTGCGTTCCTGTCCGCAATAGAACCTCTACCCCTCACCCCTGTACCCCAATCCACCTAAGTGCTGCAGTTGGGAGGCATAAGAGTAAAGCTTAGGGTTGGGAACTGCCGCTCCCCCCTGATCCTTACTGTATTGCAGGGTAGTAAGTCTGATCCTTGCTACTTTTTTCTTCCAAATTAGGGACCTGAAAAGAGTATCAATACGAGCAAACCACCTACGGGTTATCCACTGAGGGGAATTATGCATAATATACAACAGCTGGGGGCACCAGACCATTTTTATAAGATTTATTCTACCTATGACTGAGAGTGGGAGTTTGCACCAAGTGTTACATGTTAGTTGGAGTCCTTTAAAAAGCGGCAGGAGATTATCTGTGAGGTAAGACTGTGGGTCAGCCGTGACCTGAACCCCCAGGTATTTAAAGGAGGAGACCACCTTGAGGGATTCCGCAGCAACCGGCAACAAAATCGCTGCATCATCTACAGGTAAAATAACAGATTTATTACAATTGATGGAGAATCCCGACAAGGCTCCAAAATGCCGAATCACCTCCATGGCCCCAGTCAGCGAGACATCCATATCCCCCAGATACATCCGCGTAAAGGGAGACCTTTTTCATACTCAGACCCCTCTTGAAGCCCACAATAGCAGTAGACGACCTTATAGTAGCCGCCAGAGGCTCCAGAGCCAACGCGAATAACAGGGGTGACAAAGGACACCCCTGTCTCGTCCCCCTAAAAAGATGGAATGGATCCGAAAGGTCTCTGTTGACACGGATCCTGGCAGTGGGAACAGCATAAAGAAGTCGTACCCATTGAATAAAATTATCGCCGAGGCCAAAGCGTCTCAAAACCTCCCATAGGTAAGGCCACTCGACGCTGTCAAAGGCTTTTGCCGCGTCAAGGGAAAGAACTGCTCTCCGACCAGGGTTATCTACAGGTATCTGAAGGTTAAGGAAGAGATGTCTGATATTAAGGGCCGTAGATCGGGAAGGTATAAACCCTGACTGATCTTTATGAACCAACTTGTGAATGACTCTAGTAGCCAGTACCCTAGCCAATAGTTTGACATCCGTCGTTAATAAGGAAATGGGCCTATAGGAATCGAGAGATCGTGCCTCCTTACCGGGATTTAACAAAATAACATTAATTGCCTCATTCATAGAGGGGGGTAAACAGTCATTTTCAAATGCGTCCGTAAAAACCTCTCGGAGATGAGGCATCAGAGTATCAGCATAACGCCTATACACCTCCGCCGGCAAGCCATCCGAGCCCGGAGACTTACCAGGAGAGGAAAGCGCCAAAGCCTCCAACAGCTCATCCACCGACAGAGGGGCATTCAATTGATCCACATCCAAGGCCCCAAGATGTGGAATTGGACAGAAATCCAAAAAGGAATCAATTTCAGCTAAGGTGGGCGAAACTTTTGAGGAGTACACATCAGCATAGAAATCTCTAAAGGCGGACAGAATCTCAGCATGTGAAGAGAGCAAGACCCCCGAGGAATTAACGACCTCTGCTACATGCAAAGACCCCCTCTGTGACCTCACCATCATTGCAAGCATATGGCCCGTTCCCTTTCCTTCTTCAAAATACTTCTGCTGGAGGAAGAAATGTTTATTTTCCGCTTTTGTCAAAACCAACTGCTTAGCTATGTGTTGGGCCTCCTGCCAAAGTCTTTCAGTACGTTCAGAGGGGGTATCCACAAAAGCAGATTCAGCCCTCTCAACCTCCCGAAGTACAGTTTATTCCCAAGCCCTGGTCTCAGTCTTAATAGAATTTATGGATTTAATAAATTGGCCCCTCAAAAAGGCCTTTAGTGTGTCCCAGAAAATACTGGGACTAACTGAACGTTAGTCTAACCTGTCTGCGTATAAACGCAGACAGGTTAGCAGAAAAGGGCTCAGGGCTACGGAAAAGCGACAACCAAAATGGGTTAAGTTTCCAACAAACCCGCTTGGTCACCCCAGACAAAATTATGGTCACACAAAAGGGAGAATGGTCAGAGACTATTCTGGCCTCATATCGCAAGGAGGAAATTAGGGGGAGCATCTCGTCATTGCCTAAGCCCAAGTCAATCCTGGAGAGGCCACCATACGTAGCAGAATGACAGGAATAAAACTATATGCTGAATTTAATAAACCAATAATTAGTTATTTATATTCTGGTGCATGTTCATCCTTCTACATTTAGTAGCCCCAAGAAAAAACATGAAAAAAAGACTAGAGGGTGAATCTTAATGCTGTCACTATAGGTAACCAAATACAATTTTCACCAGACTCTACAGACCTAATAAGTGAAATATTGAATTATCTAGAACAATGACCTAAATGTAATGTAAAACTCTCAGAACTGCAGAGCAAATCATTTTCCAACCAATAAAATGGTTGTATGTTGTACTTTTTTAACTCAATATACAGACAAGGCTAACAGAAAAATTAAGCCTTCAAAGATAATAATAAAGATCTTCTTGATGGAAGAAACTACAACTATTGATTATTGATGCAAACTCGAAATATAGTCCATACAAAGCATCAACACTGTTCATACTGGCTGAAAAAGTTGCTGTGCTCTCCGCAAACATAAACAAATATGAAAAAAAGGAAAGCAAGGCCCTGCTTTTAAGGGAAGTAACAATGGTTTTGGTCAATTTAGTATTTTTTCTAATCATTTGTATCAAATATCTCTTTAACCACTTCAATACCGGCCTATCGTCATATCACGTCCACAGATGGGATCTCCCATCCTGGGTGGACGTCATATGACGTCCTGGGCTTTGCCAGGGGATATCTGAATGATGCCTGCAGCTAGAGGCATCATTCAGATATCCATGTCTTCAGCCAGCGATCCTGCGCACCATAAGAAAGATCATAGCGGCGGTTCCGCCGCTTGATCATTCTTATAGGCGGCAGGAGGGGACATCCCCTCCTCCCGCCGCCATCTGGTGCTTCTCCGGGCTCTCCCGTGCCATCGGGGGCCCGGAGAAGGAATAATCCAGCGCAGGCAGGAAGCATAGAGATGACTGGTGACCAGATGGTCACCAGTCATCTCTTTGACCGTCGGAGGACCCGGGCACGATGTGATGACATCACGCCCGGGTACCCGTAAATAAACAAACCGCAATTGCGGCTAGTGAGCAACACTGATCATGAGATCAGTGAATTTTTTTTCACCGATCTCATGCTTTCCAGCCTGGAGGAGAGATGCAGGGTCTTATTGACACACATTTCCTATTACAAGGGATGTTTACATTCCTTGTAATAGGAATAAAAGTGATAAAAACATATTTTTTTTAAAAAAAGTGTTAAAACATAAATAAATAAGTAGAAAAAAAAAACAATAAAAAAAATTAAAACGCCCCTGTCCCCGGTAGCTCGCGCGCAGAAGCGAACGCACACTTAAGTCCCGCTGACATATGTAAACGCTGTTTAAACCACATATGTGAGGATGTGAGGTATCGCCGCGTGCATTAGCATGCCAGCAACAATTCTAGCACTAGATCTCCTCTGTAAATCAAAACTGGTAACCTGTAAAAAATGTAAAAGCGTTGCCTATGGAGATTTTTAAGTACCGAAGTTTGGCGCCATTCCATGAGTGTGCGCAATTTTAAAGCGTGACATGTTAGGTATCAATTTACTCGGTGTAACATAATCTTTCATATTTTACAAAAAAATTGGGCTAACTTTACTGTTTTGTTATTTTTTTAATTCATGAAATAAAAAAAAAAAAAGGCTTTTGAAAAATGATTGCGCAAATACCGTGCAAGATAAAACGTTGCAATGACTATTGTTTTATTCCCTAGGGTGTCTGCTAAAAAAACATAATGTTTGGGGGTTCTGCGTAATTTTCTAGCAAAAGAATGATGATTTGTACATGTAGGAGAGAAGTGCCAGAATAGGCCCGGTATTGAGGTGTGTATAAAAGGCCTGTATTGAAGTGGTTAATAATAAACATTTATTTCAGGGTGACACTTTGCTTGCAAAGAATTCTAAGTGTGAGGGAAAAGTATGTACAGTTAGGAAACATGGACTTTTTAGGCACCAAATAATAAAATAATTATTTTATTTAGATTACATAAATCCATAGAAAAACATCTATAAAACTATTGATGAATATGAGTAATCAAACCAGGCTACTAGTATAGTTAGATGACCCGGACCAATCCCATGGAGGTATGACAACACCAGCCGGTAAGCTTGAAGGTTGCTAAAATCCAAAGGCGATTGGTATAGGTTAGTGTAGCTTGTTGAAGCTTAACATGCTCAGAATCACGTCGGAAATACTCCCTAAGATACGTCGAATTACAGCCTACGACGTGAACGTAACCTACGCCCAGCCCTATTCACGTACTACTACGTAAACTACGTAAAATATGACGGCTGTTCCCTGGTCCATACCTTAACATGACTTTCACCTGCTTTATGAGGCTTAACTTTACGCCGGACGTATGACATTAATATACGTAAACCGTGTTTATTAATGCGCCGGGCGCAATTACGTTCGTGAATCGGCGTATCTCACTCATTTGCATATTCAAATCGTAAATCAATGGCGTAGGAGACTTACGTCGGTCGTAGGAAGCCTATTTTCAGGTGTATCTAGTTCTGTGGGCACGGCGCACAGATACGACAGCGCACATTGACACTTACGCGGCGTATCTCGAGATACGCCGGCGTAAGTGCTACGTGAATCCGGGCCCTTGCCTTTATGTCTAAGTGACAGGCATCACAGAGACAGAAAGTGAGTTAAAATCTCTCCTGTGTGGTCACAGACAAAATTGAAAGGCTGACATGAACACCCTCCCACTCTATCGAAAACTAGGAAAAATTTGCATATGTATATATTTTTCTTGTTTGTGTGTTTTTTTAAAAAAAATAAATAAAAAAAATCTAAAAAGTATCTTAGAGTGGGGGTTACTTCCTTCTTATGTACCCCCCTCTTAGAAGTCATAGTGTTTCAATCTTTACCTTTTGGGGTTAGTATATGGATATTAAAAATACGTTATTGGGGTCAATTAAATATGATTAATATACCAGTCTCCATATGGTCTATGTAATACTGTTTTTTTGTAGATGGATATAGAGATAAACAATTTATTATCGTTACACCTGTATGTAGTTGAAAAGCACAATTCTGAGGAAGCGGAAGACCGCAAAACGCATTGATTTGGGAGACACAAGCCCCCACACTACAATATTGTTGTGCGTTTATTATGCTTTGTACATCACTGGGTAACATTTATGTATTTCATGTATTCTATGTAAATATACCCCATGACAGGGGTTTTAAGGATGTGTCGATTATACACTTTTGTTACGTGGGATGAATTAATAAAATAATTTTCTATACAACATAATTTGTATGGTGTGAATATCTCATGGTTCCATGGTTCCAGTCCCCTTTAATACAACTGCCATGTGCCTTATGGCATATTAATATGGGATAGTGAAATAGAAGGTGGATTAAACTTCTATAGCATGTCATATTACACTCTACGGGCCAGATTCACAAAAGAGATACGACGGCGTATCTCCTGATACGCCGTCGTATCTCTGAGATACGATTGTCATATCTATGCTCTTGATTCATAGAATCAGTTACGCATAGATAGCCCTAAGATCCGACAGGTGTAACTGTGTTACACCGTCGGATCTTAGGCTGCAATTCTAGGCCGGCCGCTAGGTGGCGATTCCATTGCGGTCGGCGTAGAATATGCAAATGACTAGTTACGCCGATTCACGAACGTCCGCTTTGCCCGTCGATCTAAATTTACGTTGTTTCCGTAGAGATGCGTCGCGTAAAACTAAGCATGCCCTCTAGGTGGTGTAACCAATGTTAAGTATGGACGTCGTTCCTGCGTCCAAATTTTTAATTTCATGTCGTTTGCGTAAGTCGTCCGTGAATGGCGGTGGACGCCATTTACGTTAACGTCGAAACCAATGACGTCCTTGCGACGTCATTTAGCGCAATGCACGTCGGGTAATTTTACGGACGGAGCATGTGCAGTACGTTCGGCGCGGGAACGCGCCTAATTTAAATGGTGCCGGCCCCATTAGAATTAGGCGGGCTTGCGCCGAGCGGATTTACGCTACGCCGCCGCAAGTTTACAGGTAAGTGCTTTGTGAATCAGGCACTTACGCTGTAAACTTGCGGCAGTGTAATGTAAATGGGATACGTTACGCCGCCGCAGCGTAACGTATTTGTATGTGAATCTGTCCCTACCTCTTTATGCATAGCTTAGCTTAACTACTAATATTTACTGTAAAAAACATACATAAAGTTTAAACAGTTTAAAATGCATACGGTATAAAAGTTTAAGCCTAGGTTCACACAGCTGCGAATTCAAAATCGCGGTTAAATGCGCGATTTTACCGCGATTTCACGGCTGCGATTTTGCCGCGATTTCGGACGCAATTTAATGTAAATCGCGGCCCGAAATCGCAAAAAGTAGTACAGGAACTACTTTTTGAAATCGCAGATGCAGGGTCGCACTGATTAGGACAGTGCCATTGCCGACAATTGCCGCCGATTTGAGATGCGATTTGACATGTCAAATCGCATCTCAAATCGTTCCAAATCGTACCCAGTGTGAACCAGGGCTAAAAGAGAGAAGTGCCTAAATAGAAACCACAGGATCACTGGTACAGTTAAGAGTTCAGGTCATTTAAAGATAAAGTCCCATTTAATATTACAAGTCACAAGCCCTCATACAGTGAATTTTAGTATTTGCTCTGTTGAAAAACATGAGATGTCCCTGCAGTCTCCATTTCTTTTTATCTGGGCAGGGCAATACAAACGTCGACCAAAATGTCTGAGGAGTATGTTTGCAAGTGTGCTGAAGTGTTTTAAAATATCCAGTAGAAACAACATTAATGCCAGTTATTCCTGAGAAGGATATATTGTAAAATATACAATAATTCCATACAACAAGATTTCTTAATCCATAAACTAGCATATCATTTGTCAGATTAAATTATAAATTGTTAGAGACTAGGGATGATTTGGGGTTTGGTCCATACCCATGTTTTTCCAAGCCTGAAAAGAAGCTGTCAGTGCTAGACCAATCAGGTGCAGCTGAGGCATTCCCTGCCCTGCAGTTGAACGTACGCAAAGGGCTAGGCCGCGTACACACGGTCGGACAAAACCGATGAGAATGGACCGAGGTTCAGTTTCATCGCTCCAAACCGGCCGTGTGTATAGCCCATCGGTCTGTTGTCCTTCGGTCCAAAATTTTAAAACATGCTTTAAAATCGAACCGATGGCCCGCTGCCCGATCGGTCCAAACCGATGTTTAGTACAGAAAGCATCGGTTCAAAACCCGCGCATGCTCAGAATCAAGTCGACGCATGCTTGGAAGCATTGAGATTAGTTTTATTCAGCACGTTTTGTGTTTGACGTCACCGCGTTCTGACCCGATCGGTTTTTGGAACGATGGTGTGTACGCACATCAGACCATCAGGCTACTTCAGCAGTGAACCGATGGAAATGGCCTGTCGGACCATTCTCATCGGTTTGGAGCGACCGTGTGTACGCGGCCTTAGGGATGCTCGTGTAGTCGTGTACCTATCATGGCCATATTAGATCAATATAACTGTTACCACCACATACTCCTGAAAGATCACATCAGACATGTTAATGCGAGTCTGAAAAAATCCCATATACATTTTTTAATTGTCGGTCTTTTTTTGTTTATAGCGCAAAAATTAAAAACCACAGAGGTGACCAAATACTACCAAAAGAAAGTTCTATTTGTGGGAAATAGAGGACATCAATTTTGTTTGGGTACAACATTGCACAACCGCGCAATTATCAGTTAAAGCGCCGCAGTGCTGTATCACACAAAAATGCTCTGGTCGTTAAGGGGGAAAATCCTTCCGGGGCTGAAGTGGTTAAGTCATTGTCACTTTGACCTATTTGGGTAAGGTGTGTTTCTTTCATTTAATTTTATTTAAACATGTACATTTCTTAGAAAGTCAGAAAAGATTTTCGGTTATTTCTATCCATGTTTTTGCAGCAACTTTTGGATGATAAGGTTGTTACAGGTTTTAAACTCCCAGAGATATTTTCATGAATACTTAAGGGGATGTTTTACCAATGTACTTTTCTACTAAGGGTAGAGATACAGAAAGAATATATTCCAGCGTGCCCAGAACATAGGTCATCAAAGAACAGCTCTTGTACTGGCAAAGTACTACGCAGCGGCAGCTGCTGTTTGGGATTGTTATATTTTAATTGAGTAAAGAAAAAAAAAAGTTTGTTTGGAATATTGTTAGAATAATTCAATTTTGCCATTAAGTCTTCATATATCAGATTAGATGTTGCACCATGTGTGAGAATTAATTTTCCTTGGCTAATTGCCACATTTTGCTTTTACGCATTTGAGTCACTGATGAATATCTTATTAATGTTATTAAATTTGCTACAAAATGTCTAAATATTCAGACTTTGTTTCAGCTGGTCAGAAATATCTATTGGTGTTCATTAAGAATAATTTCCTTATATCTAACAACTCATATTGCCCCCATTTTATCTAACAACACTCATTGCCCTTTTTTTAAATATATTCAGAAAAAAACTCTTAGGTAGATTCAGTAAGAGTTAGGCCGGCTTATCAGAAGATAAGCCGACCTAACTCAGAATCTACGCCGACTTATGTTTAAGTGTATGCTCAAACAGAGATACGCTTAAACATATCTAAGATACGACGGCTTGTCAAGGGGTCCAGTGATGCAGGGTGCTTTGTAATGTAAAGGGGTCCAGAGGTGCAGGGTGTCATGTAATGTAAAGGAGTACAGAGGTGCAATTGTGGAGAGGGGGTACACAGTAGTGACAAAGAGATATTGAAGAATGCAGAGGTATGCAGGGGGCACAGTGGGGTGGTTTTACATTTTAACGTGGGTGGTGCCAAATATTTGATCCGACCAGGGTGCCAAATGCTCTAGGTACGCCCTTGGTACAGAGCATATGATTTAAAGCACTGGATAGGATTGATTGATTGATTTGCAGTTAGCACAACATATTTCATAAATACACATTTTGTTGGGTAAATTGTTTTTCACTTTAAAAGCCAGCTGCTGAGGTTAGGTAAGGTTCTATTACAGATGTGTTTAGCTCTGTACAAACAAATTATTTACTAAAAGCAATGCGCTGCGCCGGTTCATGGCTTAATTGGCACACTGGATGAACCCTTAATTAGGCGCATGAACTGGCGTAGCCGCTCGTTTTCACAAATATCAATTTTACTTTCAATTCGGCCCGTAAAACTTAAAGCGGGGGTTCACCCTGTTAAAAAAAAAAAAAAAGTTTTTTTTTATTAGACCATTAACTTCGGCATCGTAGCGCGAGCTACGGTATGCCGGTCTTACATTTTTTATGCCCGTACTCACTGTGCTATCGATGATTGAAGAATCCGGGGAATGGGCGTTCCTATGGTGAGAGAAGGTGATTGACGGCCGGCCCTGGCACGTCACGCTTCTCCGGAAATAGCCGAAATAGGCTTGGCTATTCACGGCGCCTGCGCATAGCCTGTGCGCAGGCGTCGTGAATAGCCGAGACCTACTCCGGCTGTCTTCGGGGAGCGTGACGTGCCAGAGCCGGCCGTCAATCATCCTCCCTCTCCATAGGCACGCCCATTCCCCGCGGGAGTCGGATTCTTCAATCATCGATACCACAGTGAGTACGGGGATTAAAAATTTAAGACCAGCATACCGTAGCTCGCGCTACGATGCCGAATTTAATGGTCTAATGATGGAAAGGAGGGTGAACTACCGCTTTAAAAAAACACATGTCACTACACTTCCCCACATCACCCCCCCCCCCCCCCGCGGCGGTAATTTTAAACGTTCAAGGTGCAAGGACACTGGGAAAGGCTGCAAGGACACTGGGCAAGGCTGCATGGACACTGGGCAAGGCTGCATGGACACTGGGCAAGGCTGCAGATGGACACTGATCATTCTGCAACGATGGACAAGGCTGCAGATGGACACTGATAAGGCTGCATTGATGGGCATTTAAATGTAAGTTTTTAACCCTAAACTTCCCTCCTAAAAGTTTTTTTCCTTACGATTCCCTCCTAAACTTGGCGTTATACGCCGATAAATACAGTATTTAAATTAGCTGTCATATGGCATCATCCAACATATTAAATGCAGGAACCCTGATTATTCAAGCTGTTATAACGCTATAGGAAACTTCAGGACCTTAATCATAGGAGATATGCTCTAAAAACCTTCAACAAAGTTTTTAGGACAAATTACTTACATCTGTCTCCTGCTCCCCATGCTACTATTACCGGCAACTACCAGCTGTCAAAATGACAGCTGGGAATTGCTATGTATTGCATAGTAGGATTGGCTGTCAAAATGCAGCCACGTCTGTGAAATATTGCATATGCAGATTAGTTTGCAAGTGTCACTGAGTATATAATCAATCCCTCCCTTTCCTGGCCTCCAAAGCTGTATACCTAGATAAGGGTCTATGTGGAATTTTAATGGAACTCTGTAACATTATTTTCCTCCTTTTTTATTATATTTAACCTGAAATGAATCTGACTTGGTTGCTTATGTAAGTCAAGCTAATTGTAATAGGAAACAAATTGGTATAATATGCGTTGCCAGTATATACTGTCACCGAGATTGTCTCTGAAAATATTTAAGCCATTCCCAAAGCATGTTGCTTAGGAATTTGTATATTTTCAGTGTTTCCCTTCATGCAATATAAAAAGACCCTCTCCCACTGTATGGTATTAATAGTACATGTCCCCCGTGGCAGTGCCTTATGCTAGTGGTAGCAATTTGTCAAGGGTGAACAAATCATATCCCACCTACAGGTAACCTGTTAACTTGGACTTACGTGTGATGCTATTCTAGGCTTATTTTATATAATAAAATACTCTAGGCTATCTACGCGATCTTAACTTCACTACCATTAAGTCACTGATCTGGAACAAGCAGGGGGCCAGTAAAGTCAGAAGTTTTGTATCCTGCATGCTTGTTCCAGGCTATTGATTCACTAGTTAATAAAACAAAGCCAAAATGATATAAAAATGTAGATCGTTATAAAATGAATGGGATCCTCACCATTATGTACAAAGCCCTTTGATTCTGCTCACCTGATATCTTCAGGTTACAGTCTCCTAAACTTTGTCAACAAACTCCTGTAAATGATTTGGGATGCAGCAGTTTATTCAAAATTTTACTCCAACACAAGGATTTTCTCACAAAACACAAAGTTACATTTTTTTGTTTGTAAATAGGTTGCTAAGAAGCGCCTATTAAAAAAAAACTATTTGGCCAAAATGAACTTTGAAGAAGAGGATTCTCCTTTTAACTGTGCAAGCAGTCCCAGAAGGTGGTTCTGGGTTATGGAAAAACTTGAGACTTTTTTCTTTTCTTTTTGTTTTATTGTTGTTTTGGATTAAATAAAAAGGAAAACAAAGAAAAAGTTCACCACAAGACAGGCTAACATTCAAAATGTAATGACCAGTTATAGTATGATCCCCACCCAATAGTACATATCAAAATGTGTATTAATACACACACACTCAATATCTCAACCCTGTGATTGTCAAATAAGCTAGACAGAAAGGAGATGATCCATTCAAAGAAAAGTAGATATCAGAATTACATGTGTCTAATATTGTATACAGAGGGGCACATTGAAGGTCAATGCTTAGGTTAGTGAGTGTTAAAATATTCAGAGGTGATTGATGTGGAGGAGATCCATCCATCCCAGACATTGTCAAATTTGAGAGGTGCACCCCTACTTTAATATTATATTGTAAAGTGGTGTGTAAACTATAATAATATGCGGCCTTATAGAAAAGGAAGAGCCTTGTTCACCAGCGATTTCCAGGCTGTTACTGTTGGTGCTTTGGTCTTTTTCAGGATAACCTGCTTACTTCCATAAAATAATGACAAGGTAAGGAGAGTGTGCATGGTGTTTGTGGGAGCTAGAGTGTCCACCAAGCTCAAAAGGCAAACCTCAATAGAAGGGATTATGGGTATAGCAGAGACTGAAAGTGATGCAAGCCAGGACCTCCTTCCAATATAACTGGATGCCTGTCCCTTCCTAAAAGTTTCAAAGAAAATCAGCATATGTGGTAGAACAACACTAGCAAGAAGAGGATTGATTTCTATATATCCTTGAAAGCCTAGCTTGAGAGAAGTATATTCTGTTTAGAAATGGTCTCTGGCTGACACCAGTCTGTTAAAGGGGGCCTACAAAATGTCACCTCAATCATCTCTATACAACCTGGGGACAGCAGTGTCCCATGCTGATTTACATGGTTGTAACAGAGTAGCTGTTTCTGGAAATAATTGTTTATGAATGGTGGAAAGTGTTTTGGTAGGAGAGTCATCTCAGTAATTGCTCCAGGTCACCTGACAGGAGGATGTGGTGATCTTTCCAAAATTGCATTTGAAAGGCATGATAGAATTGTAAGCATCTAAACAGCTAAGTATTTGGCAAGTGATATAAAAATTTAAGCTCATCAAAGGTCAACAGAATCCCATTTCATGTGTTGAAGCATTTTGATTCCAAAAAAAGGAAATCATTTATTGCGCCAACCCAAAAAGTATAAATATAGACCTGCCGACACAACAATCAGACAATATTGTGAACAAACGTGAAATATAAAGTGTGGCGCTGGTGAAGATGTTGACTTCCACAAAATAGTAATTCGTGAAAAATCAAATAAATTATACACCAAATGTGCAAAGGGAGTATACTATGTGAAGTATGGTCACTACACATCCAAGAAGTATGTCCAAAAGAGACACACTGTGTGATAACCAAATAGACAAGAAATAAAAGTAAAAAAATATAAATGATGTTACCACTTGTGCAGTGATTAGGTAGTCACCCTGAAAGGATGGCTATCAGTGAATAATAACGAACTAAAAGCTGTTGCAGCAAACACATATGTTAGTCCATATATAGAGCACTGTCCATACAGTTGCAGCAACCAAAACACAATGAATATAATCAGATAGGTCTTGAAAGCCAGCAGCGGTGTGAAGTCATGAATGGTCACCCAGGGATGCTTCCAACCATTAGATTGTATGAGGATAATAAAATACTCTTACCAGCAGACGAGGACCCAAACCACCTTGCAGTTGTGGGTCAACTAGGCTTTTATCCACCGGTAGTGGTACTCCAGATAGGACTCCTCCAATGGTCTCCTCCTTCTGTTGGTGTAGGTGCCAAGGGGGACAGAAACTTCAGGGAGCAGGAAGTTCTTGGAAGCTGAATAATCCAATGACCAGACTCACCAACGAGTGGATGATAAAAAACAAAAAAGGAGAGAGAGCCTCCACATAGTGTAAATCCCAATCAGATATGGGTATTTATTAAGAAAATTTAAAATATTCAAATAAATTCATATATAAAAATGTATGGGTTGCAATCTAGTAGTAAAAAAGTGCAGTGTGGAGCAGCTTGGGCTAGCTTGTAGCCCCGACGCCGTTTCGTCCACAAAGACTTTGACAGGGGTGATTCCTGATACGACCAGGTTTCATTCCAAACCTGGTCCACAAAACAAGGCCTGGATAGGTGTA
Source organism: Rana temporaria (assembly GCF_905171775.1). NCBI lineage: Eukaryota > Metazoa > Chordata > Amphibia > Anura > Ranidae > Rana > Rana temporaria. The sequence continues at coordinate 372,004,657 of NC_053492.1, read as the reverse complement.
AAAATTAGCCATGTTAGGCTTTTTTCCACATCCGAGTATGTGGAGAGACAACAGTCGCTTAAAGAAGGACTCCACAAAGACCACCAGTTTAGAGTCTTCAGCTCCCTCTGGCAGTTCAAATACACTGATATTGTTGCTGTGGGCCATGTTCTCAACATCCTCGGAGCGAACTATGAGCAGATTGACCAGACACTGAAGCTTAGCCAAGGTCCGGGTGTTTGATGGGCTTGAGTCCTCCACAGCGGAGATGCAGCATTTACCAATGGTAAAACGGCCATAGAATCAATCCACATTCCAAAGCTAGGGTGTCTACCTTAGTCATTAGGGAGGACTTACTGGCTTTAATGGCCACAAGGGTAGTTGTTGTTGCAGGGTCCTCTAGCAGGTACACAGCCACTGAGGGAAAGGAGCCCCCTAAATCAGTCTCCATGACGAGCTTGATCCCCAGCTCTGTTTGCATGGCCACAGAAGAGGCAAGAGGTGAAGTGGCAAGCAAGATGGCTGACACCTGTGTAGCTGGATAAGAGCTCTGCTGGCCGAAGGAGGCCTGCTTCTTGTCAGAACTGCTCTTATAGGGGAGAACAGGGTCAGATCTCCAACCAGGAGGTAGAAGCTTGCTGGATCAGGATGATTGGTAAGAAGCAGATTAGAGTAGGATAATTACCATGGATAGCAGAAGCTACTGCTGGGTGAGTCTGCTCACTTTTACATTCCGGCCACCACCCAGGTGTAGACTTTTTAAAGAATAATTCAGAAATTACACCATATTTCCAGTGCTCAAGTTCCTGGCAACTTCTGCTATATTAAGTAGGACTACCATTTGCTTAATTGTTTTGAACAGTGAGGTTAATAAACAATACTTTAAAAACCTCAATCCAGACTGACATATTTACTGCTCAAAATTGAGATTTCGGTCCTTATTGACATGATAGCATCACAAAGTTGCTGCAGATCCCAAAGGTGCTCTATTGGATTGAGATCTGGTGACTGTGGAGGCCATTGGAGTACAGTAAATTCATTGTCATGTTCAAGAAACCAGTGGTGAGATGATTTGAGCTTTGTGACATGGTGCATTATCCTGCTGGAAGGAGCCATCAGAAGATGGGTATACTGTAGTCATAAAGGGATGGACATGGTCAGCAACAATACTCAGGCAGGTCATGGTGTTTAAACGATACTAAATTGGTACTAAAGGGCCCAAAGTGTGTCAATAAAATATCCCCCACACCATTACACCACCAGTCTGAACCGTTGATACAAGGCAGGATGAATCCATGCTTTCATGTTGTTTGCGCCAAATTCTGACCCAGACCAGGAAACATTTTTTCAATTTTCTATTGCCCAATTTTGGTGAGCTTGTGTGAATTGTAGCCTCAGTTTCCTATTATTAGCTGAGAGTAGTGGCATCCGCAGTGGTCTTCTGTTGTGCATTCAAAGATGGTATTCTACATACTTTGGAGTGGTTATTGAGTTACTGTTGCCTTTCTATCATCTCGAACCAGTCTGCCCATTCTCCTCTGACCTTTAACATCAACAAGGCATTTTTGTCCACACAACCTCTGCTCACTGGATATTTTCTCTTTTTCAGACTGTTCTCTGTAAAACCTAGAGATGGTTGTGTGTACAAATCCCAATAGATCAGCAGTTTTTGAAATACTCAGACCTGGCATCTGGCACCAACAACCATGCCATGTTTAAAGTCAATTAAATACCTGTTCTTCCCCATTCTGATGCTCGGTTTGAACTTCAGCAAGTGATCTTCACCACATCTAGATGCCTAAATGCAATGAGTTGGTGCCATGTGATTGGCTGATTAGCAATATGTGTTACCAAGCAATTTAACAGGTGTACCTAATAAAGTGGCTGGTGAGTATCTGTGTGTATACATATATATATTGTGTAAAATAAGTATTGAATCACCCCCAAAAAAAAACATAACAACAGGGAAGTTTGGAGGTGGGAACATCATGGTGTGAGGCTGTTTTTCAGCATACGGTAGTGGCAAACTTCATGTCATTGAAGAAAGGATGAATAGAAAAATGTACCAAGACATTTTTGATAAAAATCTGCTGCCATCTACCAGGATGATGAAGATGAAATGAGGGTGGACATTTCAGCAAGACAATGACCCCAAACACAAAGCCAAGGAAACTCTCAATTGGTTTCAAAGAAAGAAAAAAAAGCTGCTAGAATGGCCCAGCCTGATTCGAATCCAATAGAAAATCTATGGAAATAACAAAAAATCAGAGTTCATAGATGAGGCCCACTGAACCTTCAAGATTTGAAGACTGTGTGGAAGAATGGGCCAAAATTACACCTGAGCAATGCCTGCGACTAGTTTCTCCATACAGGAGGCTTCTAGTGTGTTCAATACTTTTTCCATGAGTCATTCCATTTTTTTTACACATAACTTAATTTCTGAACTTAGGGCCAGATTCACGTAGGGGAGCGGCGGCGTAACGTATCGTAGATACGTTACACCGCCGCAAGTTTTCATCGCAAGTGCCTGATTCACAGAGCACTTGCGATGAAAACTACGCCGGCGACCTCCGGCGCAAGGCGGGCCAATTCAAATGGGCGTGTGCCATTTAAATTAGGCGCGCTCCCACGCCGGACCTACTGCGCATGCTCAGTTGCGCAATTCCCGTCGTGCTTTGCACGCCGTGACGTCATTTTTTCGAACGGCGACGCGCGTAGCGTAATTCCGTATTCCCGGATGGCTTACGCAAACAATGTTCATTTCGACGCGGGAACGACGGCCATACTTTAGACAGCAATACGTTTGCTGACTAAAGTTAGGGAACCTAAAACGACGACTAACTTTGCGACGGGAAACTAGACTAGCGGCGACGTAGCGAACGCGAAAATCCGTCGTGGATCCGCTGTAACTCCTAATTTGCATACCCGACGCTGGTTTACGACGCAAACTCCCCCCAGTGGCGGCCGCGGTACTGCATCCTAAGATCCGACAGTGTAAAGCAATTACACCTGTCGGATCTTAGTGATATCTATGCGTAACTGATTCTATGAATCAGTTGCATAGATAGAAACAGGGATACGACGGCGTATCAGGAGATACGCCGTCGTATCCCTTTTGTGAATCTGGCCCTAATTTCTTTTGGTGTCTTTGTATGTATGAATTGCATGGGTTGTTACCGACGTGTGGAGAAAATTTCAAGTCAATAGCACCTTTAGAAATATATTTACCTAGAAAAATGGTGACATGTTCAATACTTATTTTCCCCGCTTTATACCTGCAATACCTTGAACACTTCTACTGGATAACCTTTCTTACACATATATAACTGCAGTTCCTTGAGCACTTTAACTGAATAAAATGTCTTGGTTCATCATGCAAGGTTTTTTTCTGTGCCACTAAGTGGGCAAAAATATGGTTCCACAGTGTGTGACACTAACAGTCAAACAGGGAGGTAATAACATGATGGGGATAAGGTCAGTGACTGGCATCCTAAACCAAACAGCCTGCCACAACATTTTGCAGTTCCATGCAATGCCAGCTGATCTTTGTAAGTCAGGGGTTCATCCTTCTCAAAATATTGACCCAAAACATACCCCCAGGCTATGACAAGTCTACCTTGGGGAAAAGAAACAAGTTATTGGTGTCAAGCCACAGGATGGACAGAAGAAATACACCTATCCTTTTGGCCTACCTCTTCCATGAGCTAAAGTAAACCCCTTGATGTATACTTGCCTGAATCAGAAGACCGCAGCAATTTTTTGCTTCCTCAGCCAAAATCTCCTTTTCTCTGGACATACCTGTGTAATCAATCCCTACAGACCTCTATGAGATGGTCTCCTGTATTTGGAGAACGTCCCATATGGCCATGACTGTGTAGCTGTAGACAGGAGAAGATTTCAGCTGAGCTTTGGGATCTAATTCCGGTAAGTAGGCATCTGGGGAAGGGGTTCTTTTTCTGAAAGAACAGTTATTCCTTTATCTTCATTGTTCATGAAGCCTTTAGTAATATACATGTGTCCTAAGACATTGTACAGCAATTTCTATAAATGATAACTGTTGCGATTTAACATTTCTTATAAATTCACCCTTACCTAATTTTTTTGTCATTTGCTGACTCACTCTCAATTGCTACAGTGTTTTTACATCCCTCTCATTTTATATTTCAAGACACTTTTCTCATTGTTAAGTGTTCCTGTAATATAGTCCATTTAATCATCATTTTCTTGCAAGTTATGTATTTAAAAAAAGACATCTGACGGAAAAAAAAAATCTGATTTAAAAACAATTCAATGGCTCCCTCTAATGGTGTTTTATTGTATTGTAATAGTAGAGCAGCAATGCTGATGCGTGAACTATAGTTAGTTACTTTATAGCATAATCCCAAACATAATTATAATAATGTTTGGGCTATATATTACATATGCATATGCTTTACGCACAGTGCAAACTTATAATGACTTACAGTTCATAAATTAAATTCTTTCATGTATTTTGTCCAAAGTATATTTCAGATTTCTCTGACATCGCAGCCACTAACAGGGAGTACGTTAATGCTTTGTTACTAGAATTTTAACAGTTTAACTGATAGCTGTAATTTATAACTTTAATGCTAGTTATAGTGCTCAGCAAAACAAAAAACTTACAGCAGTCTGGACTAAGTCTAGGCTACATTCTACTTTGAGATTTAAACACGTGTAGTTGTCTCAGTTGCAGTCCCGGGAAATGTGTATCCAATGAAACAACTGACAACCCTGTTAAAACAGTTATATAGAGAGATTTATGTAATTTAAATAAGTTTTCTAAATTTTAAATAAAATTAAATGTTTAATTTTAAAATTAAACAATCTGCCCCAAGCACTTTTCACCATCAATTTGTCAGGAAATTACATATATTAACTGTCTTAGAGACATTTCCTTTAGGGGAGACCAGTTACCAGGGGCGGACTGACAACTCATGGGGCCACCGGGCAATAAAAGACTATGGGGCCCCTGGGCATACAGATGGCCACCATGCCAGGAGGCAGTGCAGAGGCAGGGCAGTTAAAATCTCTGGATTTTCACATCAAAAGCATGTCGGTTTCAGACATATCAGGAACAGATGTAAAAAAAAACTGATTTTTACATACTGTCCCTGGTTTTATTGAGCCTGGCAACCCTGATGGGGCCCCCTAGTGGCATGGGGCCTTCGGGCAGTGCCCGAGAGCCCCAATGGTCAGTCCGCCCCTGCTTGTTACTAAAGCCAGCTATTTGTGTGCTGGGGGAACCAGACCACCCCAGGAAAATAACGTCTTCAGGAAGATATTCTCATCACAGCATAATAAAATAGTTCTCTAGCAGAGTGGGGGGGAAGGTTAGGGTTAAGAATCTGACAAGCCTGGAGATGGGCTTTAAATGTATCAAAAATAAAAAAATATTGACCATATAGCTTAACTCTAACAGGCTGATAACTTATGCCCTGTACACACGATCGGACCTTTGTCCGACCAAATTCACACAATTCCATCGGAGTAAAAGAGAACATGTCTATCTAAACTCAGATAGAATTCATCGGAATTTACGATGGAATTACACCAATAGAGCATATACACAGTCGGAATTTCCGATCGAAAAAGTCCGTCTGACTTTTTCCATCGGAAATTCCGATCGTGTGTACGGGGCATAACATGTAAATTTACTAGCAATTTCTTTGCCTGTCTGCCTATCTAATGACTTAGGGCTAGTTTACACTTGCTTCAAAACATGGCTTCGGACACGCTTTGTGAAAGCTCCTGTCACTAAATAAAATGGTTAGCTTACAGTCCTTGTAAGAAAAGGTTTGGAACTATAAAAATTTACTTTCTAGGCACAAGACTAAACAATATGTAAAGTAATTAAAGTTTTTAATTGAGTATTAGTAAATAGATTATACACAAACGAATATAAAATACAAGGAAGGTGACCCCATAAACTCTGATAAATCCTCTAGTAAGTGCAACTATTTTATAAACCCTGATGGTGCGGTGATTGAGTACACAGTAATGGCAACCAATTGGGAATGTCGACGTGGAGTGATTGGATCAGAATATGAGGCCGTACAGAAATTTGCTCTACATGTTACGTGTAGAATTACACTTCTTCAGGAGCACATAGATCTATTGACTGCTTAAGCCCCGGACCATGTGTAAAGACTAGGCCACTTTTTGCGATTCGGCACTGCGTCGCTTTAACTGACAATAGCATGTTCGTGCGACGTGGCTCCCAAACAAAATTTACGTCCTTTTTTATCACAAATAGAGCTTTGATCACCTCTGCGTTTTTTATTTTTTGCACTATAAACAAAAATAAAGTGACAATTTCGAGAAAAAAATTCAATATTTTGTACTTTTGCTATAATAAATATCCACATTTTTTTTTTAAAAGCTTTTTTTTCTCAGTTTAGGCCAATATGTATTCTTCTACATATTTTTGGAGAAAAAAAATCGCAATGAGCACATATTGATTGGTTTGCACAAAAGTTATAGCGTCTACAAAATAGGGGATAGTTTTATGGCATTTTTATTATAATTTTTTTAAACTAGTAATGGCGGCTATATGCGACTTTATGGCGGACACATCGGACACATTTTTGGGACCACTGTCATTTTTACAGCGATCAGTGCTATAAAAATGCACTGATTACTGTAAAAATGACACTGGCAGTGAAGGGGTTAACCACTAGGTGGCGCTAAAGGGGTTAAGTGTGCCCTAGGAAGTGATTCTGTTAGGGGGAGGAGCTACTGGTGACACGTCACTAATCACTGTTTCCGATCACGGGAAACAGTAGATTAGTGACATATCACTAGGCAGAACAGGGGAATGTCTTGTTTACAAATCACGTTCCCGTGACCCGCAAGCACACTCAGGAGGCACGCTGCGGGTGCGCGCGTGCCTGATGGGCAGCAAATTTAAAGGGACGTACAAGTACGCCCATTTGCCTGCCCGTGCCATGTTGTCAACGTATATGTGTGTGCGGCAGTCGGCAAGTGGTTAAATATATGAGAAAAACATCACATAAGTATACTATTTACAAAAAGATGAATACAGAAGACGTTCTGATGAAGCCCAACAAATACAGCAACTGCCAAACATGACCACCGGGGGCCAAAAAGCAAAGCCCCTCAGTTGGGATGAATCTATATATAACAAAGTTGTATTTGTATAAAAAAAAGCTAGTTGGGATTAAAATAAAGTATAGAAAAGTTCATCAATATATATTTTCAAATGTATAAATACGGTAGTACTTACATATAAAGTAGATTGTCTAGAAAACAGTGGCAGATGACTATAAATATGTGTCAGAACCACACAGTTCAAATTATAAAATCTATGGGTGAAAAATGGAAAAACTATATAGAGATAAGATATATGGAGGTATATGCATGAGACCCAATGGGTCATAACCTAAGGCCCCATGCACACGAGACGCTGCTAAACTCGAGTTCAGAGGCATTTGGGCATTTTTTTCAACTGCCCCTGAACACATTTAATGTTATCCTATGTGTCCATGCACACAATCACGTTTTTTGGCGTTTCAAAGCAGTTGGGTTTAGGGCCGTTTTTCCAAACCCAAAATTTTGGGTTCAGAAGCATTCAGCTTTCGCGTTTTGGACGCAAATCGCAGCAAATCGCGGCAAAACGCGGTACCGGCGTTTTGCCGCGATTTCGTCTATAAGCGTTTTTAAAGGTGACCTATTTTTTTACATTAGAAATCTCAAAAATGATGGCAAATGATGAAAAACCATAAAAAAAAACATAAAAAATGTAATTGCTTGTATTGCATTGTGGACAATCCACAACTTGTGGCAGGTGACGTGGCCAGTGGACAATCCACAACTTGTGGCAGGTGACATGGCCAGGTGACGTGGCAAGTGGACAACCCACAACTTGTGGTAGGTGACGTGGCCAGGTGATGTGGCAGGTGACGTGGCCAGGTCACGTGGCCAGTGGACAATCCACAACTTGTGGCAGGTAACATGGCCAGGTGACGTGGCAAGTGTACAATCCACAACTTGTGGTAGGTGACGTGGCAGGTGATGTGGCCAGGTGACGTGGCAGGTGACGTAGCCAGGTGACATGGCAAGTGGACAATCCACAACTTGTGGCAGGTAACGTGGCCAGGTGACATGGCAGGTGACGTGGCTTGGTGACGTGGCCAGTGGACAATCCACAACTTGTGGCAGGTGACGTGGCCAGTTGACGTGGCAGGTGACGTGGCCAGTGGACAATCCACAACTTTTTAGCCGGTTGACGTGGCAAGGTGATGTGGCAGGTGACGTGGCCAGGTGACATGGCCAGTGGACAATCCACAACTTGTGGCAGGTAACGTGGCCAGGTGACATGGCAGGTGACATGGCTTGGTGACGTGGCCAGTGGACAATCCACAACTTGTGGCAGGTGACGTGGCCAGTTGACGTGGCAGGTGACGTGGCCAGGGGACAATCCACAACTTGTGGCAGGTGACGTGGCCAGGTGATGTGGCAGGTGACGTGGCCAGGTGACATGGCAAGTGGACAATCCACAACTTGCGGCAGGTGACGTGGCCAGGTGACGTGGCCAGTGGACAATCCACAACTTGTGGCAGGTGGGGTGGCCAGGTGACATGGCAGATGACGTGGCAAGTGGACAATACACAACTTGTGGCAGATAACGTGGCCAGGTGACATGGCAGGTGACGTGGCTTGGTGACGTGGCCAGTGGACAATCCACAACTTGTGGCAGGTGACGTGGCCAGTTGACGTGGCAGGTGACGTGGCCAGGGGACAATCCACAACTTGTGGCAGGTGACGTGGCCAGGTGATGTGGCAGGTGACGTGGCCAGGTGACATGGCAAGTGGACAATCCACAACTTGCGGCAGGTGACGTGGCCAGGTGACGTGGCCAGTGGACAATCCACAACTTGTGGCAGGTGGGGTGGCCAGGTGACATGGCAGATGACGTGGCAAGTGGACAATACACAACTTGTGGCAGATAACGTGGCCAGGTGACATGGCAGGTGACGTGGCTTGGTGACGTGGCCAGTGGACAATCCACAACTTGTGGCAGGTGACGTGGCCAGTTGACGTGGCAGGTGACGTGGCCAGTGGACAATCCACAACTTTTTAGCCGGTTGGCGTGGCAAGGTGATGTGGCAGGTGACGTGGCCAGGTGACATGGCCAGTGGACAATCCACAACTTGTGGCAGGTGACGTGGCCAGGTGATGTGGCAGGTGACGTGGCCAGGTGACATGGCAAGTGGACAATCCACAACTTGCGACAGGTGACGTGGCCAGGTGACGTGGCCAGTGGACAATCCACAACTTGTGGCAGGTGGGGTGGCCAGGTGACATGGCAGATGACGTGGCAAGTGGACAATACACAACTTGAGGCAGGTGACGTGGCAAGTGGACAATCCACAACTTGTTGTAGGTGACGTGGCCAGGTGATGTGGCAGGTGACGTGGCCAGGTGACGTGGCCAGTGGACAATCCACAACTTGTGGCAGGTGACATGGCCAGTTGACGTGGCAGGTGGCGTGGCCAGTGGACAATCCACAACTTGTGGCAGGTGATGTGGCCAGGTGACGTGGCAGGTGACATAGCCAGGTGACATGGCAAGTGGACAATCCACAACTTGTGGCAGGTGATGTGGCCAGGTGACGTGGCAGGTGACATAGCCAGGTGACATGGCCAGTGGACAATCCACAACTTGTGGCAGGTGTTGTGGCCAGGTGATTTGGCAAGTGCATAATCCACTTGTGGCAGGTGATGTGGCAAGTGGACAATCCACAACTTGTGGCAGGTGTCGTGGTCAGGTGACGTGGCAAGTGTACAATCCACAACTTGTGGTAGGTGACGTGGCAGGTGATGTGGCCAGGTGACGTGGCAGGTGACGTAGCCAGGTGACATGGCAAGTGGACAATCCACAACTTGTGGCAGGTAACGTGGCCAGGTGACATGGCAGGTGACATGGCTTGGTGACGTGGCCAGTGGACAATCCACAACTTGTGGCAGGTGACGTGGCCAGTTGACGTGGCAGGTGACGTGGCCAGTGGACAATCCACAACTTGTGGCAGGTGACGTGGCCAGGTGATGTGGCAGGTGACGTGGCCAGGTGACATGGCAAGTGGACAATCCACAACTTGCGGCAGGTGACGTGGCCAGTGGACAATCCACAACTTGTGGCAGGTGGGGTGGCCAGGTGACATGGCAGATGACGTGGCAAGTGGACAATACACAACTTGAGGCAGGTGACGTGGCAAGTGGACAATCCACAACTTGTTGTAGGTGACGTGGCCAGGTGATGTGGCAGGTGACATGGCCAGGTGACGTGGCCAGTGGACAATCCACAACTTGTGGCAGGTGACGTGGCCAGTTGACGTGGCAGGTGGCGTGGCCAGTGGACAATCCACAACTTGTGGCAGGTGATGTGGCCAGGTGACGTGGCAGGTGACATAGCCAGGTGACATGGCAAGTGGACAATCCACAACTTGTGGCAGGTGATGTGGCCAGGTGACGTGGCAGGTGACATAGCCAGGTGACATGGCCAGTGGACAATCCACAACTTGTGGCAGGTGTTGTGGCCAGGTGATTTGGCAAGTGCATAATCCACTTGTGGCAGGTGACGTGGCAAGTGGACAATCCACAACTTGTGGCAGGTGTCGTGGTCAGGTGACGTGGCAAGTGGACAATCCACAACTTGTGGCAGGTGACGTGGCCAGGTGACGTGGCCAGGTGACGTGGCAGGTGACATGGCAAGTGGACAATCCACAACTTGAAGCAGGTGACATGGCCAGGTGACATGGCAGGTGACGTGGCCAGGTGATGTGGCCAGTGGACAATCCACAACTTGTGGCAGGTGACGTGGCCAGTTGACTTGGCAGGTGACGTGGCCAGTGGACAATCCACAACTTGTGGCAGGTGACGTGGCCAGGTGATGTGGCAGGTGACGTGGCCAGGTGACATGGCAAGTGGACAATCCACAACTTGTGGCAGGTGACGTGGCCAGGTGACGTGGCCAGTGGACAATCCACAACTTGTGGCAGGTGGGGTGGCCAGGTGACATGGCAGATGACGTGGCAAGTGGACAATACACAACTTGAGGCAGGTGACGTGGCCAGGTGACGTGGCAGATGACGTAGCAAGTGGACAATTCACAACTTGTGGCCAGGTGACGTGGCAGATGACGTGGCAAGTGGACAATTCACAACTTGGCAGGTGATGTGGCCAGTTGATGTGGCAGGTGACGTGGCCAGTGGACAATCCACAACTTGTGGCAGGTGACGTGGCCAGGTGACGTGGCAGGTGATGTGGCCAGGTGACGTGGCAGGTGACGTGGCCAGGTGACATGGCAAGTGGACAATCCACAACTTGTGGCAGGTGACGTGGCCAGGTGACATGGCAGGTGACGTGGCAGGTGGCGTGGCCAGTGGACAATCCACAACTTGTGGCAGGTGACATGGCAGGTGACATAGCCAGGTGACGTGGCCAGTCGACAATCCACAACTTGTGGCAGGTGGCGTGGCCAGGTGACGTGGCAAGTGGACAATTCACAACTTGGCAGGTGACGTGGCCAGTTGATGTGGCAGGTGACGTGGCCAGTGGACAATCCACAACTTGTGGCAGGTGACGTGGCCAGGTGACGTGGCAGGTGATGTGGCCAGGTGACGTGGCAGGTGACGTGGCCAGGTGACATGGCAAGTGGACAATCCACAACTTGTGGCAGGTGACGTGGCCAGGTGACATGGCAGGTGACGTGGCAGGTGGCGTGGCCAGTGGACAATCCACAACTTGTGGCAGGTGACATGGCAGGTGATGTGGCCAGGTGACGTGGCAGGTGACGTGGCCAGTCGACAATCCACAACTTGTGGCAGGTGGCGTGGCCAGGTGACGTGGCAAGTGGACAATTCACAACTTGGCAGGTGACGTGGCCAGTTGATGTGGCAGGTGACGTGGCCAGTGGACAATCCACAACTTGTGGCAGGTGACGTGGCCAGTTGATGTGGCAGGTGGCGTGGCCAGTGGACAATCCACAACTTGTGGCAGGTGACGTGGCCAGGTGACGTGGCCAGGTGACGTGGCAGGTGGCATAGCCAGGTGACGTGGCCAGTGGACAATCCACAACTTGTGGCAGGTGGCGTGGCCAGGTGATGTGGCAAGTGGACAATCCACAACTTGGCAGGTGACTTGGCCAGTTGATGTGGCAGGTGGACAATCCACAACTTGTGGCAGGTGGCGTGGCCAGGTGATGTGGCAAGTGGACAATTCACAACTTGGCAGGTGACGTGGCCAGTTGATGTGGCAGGTGACGTGGCCAGTGGACAATCCACAACTTGTGGCAGGTGATGTGGCCAGGTGACATGGCAGGTGACGTGGCCAGGTGACGTGGCAAGTGACACGCTAAATACACATACACTGCTGCTCTCTCAGCTGCTCTGGTCTCACAAAATAGCTGAAATGGTTAAATAATATTGTTTTTTGAGCTTAGGGAGGGTCTTATGATGTTTCTTAACTAAATGCTTATAAACGCAAACGCGTTAAAACGCGGTAAACCGCCGCGAAATTAACGGCAAAAACGGGCGTTTTAAACGCCGGTTTTTGCGTTTGAAAACTTGTGTTTAGATGAGTTTGCATTTGCTTCTCGTGTGCATGGGGCCTACTGCTAACATACAACTAAGTACTGATGAGTAAAGCTATATAATTTATAGGAACAGAGCTTACCAAGTAGTTGTCAACCACAGATAATTAACATTGTGGATTGCTGATAAGCAAGAGATATCCAGGGGAAGGAAGAGCTCTACCCGGAGCACAAACGTATAGATGAAAACATATTTTGGTGATGTATACCAACAGATGTTATGATTTAAAAGGTAATTAATCCAGTGATAGAAAGAAGGGCTTGCAGCTCAGGGTAGCCGGTCCCTAATGATAGATAGACAAGATACACCGTCAAAAAGGCCGTACCGTCAAGCCTTTCTGACGGTATATCTTGTCGTTCTATAATTGGGGACCGACTTTTTAGAACTTTGTTATTGTATAATATGGATGTGAATTGTATACTTATGCGATGTTTTTCTCATATATTTAATAGATCTATGTGCTCCTGAAGAAGCGTAATTCTACACGTAACATGTAGAGCGGCATTAAGGTTCACTTTAATATGCCAAAAGCTCCTAAATTTAAACTAGAGCTCCACCCAAAAAGGGGAAAGTTGCACTTGTTTGCTTGCTATCCCCTCCGCTGCCACATTTGGCACTTTTTGGGGCGGATACTTGTTTTTGACAGGTACTTGTCCCTACTTCCCCAGAAATACGACCCTCCACCTTTTTTCACTGCCGCCGGGTCATTCAGAAAGCGCAGCATAATTCGCGCATGCACAGTAGGGAACCATTTTTGAAGCTGTAAGGCTTCACTGCCGGATTCCCTAATGAGGAATTGCGTCGGCAGTAACCGAGAGCCGACTGAAAAATCGGCTGCGGTGCCGACATCACGGGATCCCAGGATATAAGTGTCTTAATATAAAAGTCAGCAGCTGAATCGACTTCAGTACAACCAGCCTGAGGGAGGAGTCTAGAGATGGCGCGGTCAGTGTGGAGGAGTAGCTAGACGGGATGCCGGCTCTCCAGCCCTGCTCCGAACTGATGTCGATATGAGCGTGAGCTGGATCCCCCGCTCCCTCCACTGAAGAGTCCCCCCCCCTCCCTTCCTCCTCCCCCCCATCGGATTGTAGCTCCCGGCCGGTTGGCCGAAACGGACTTGCACGGGTCTCCCCGAACTGCTAACCTGGCGGGTGGGCTGTTGTGTGGGCTGGGCGGCTCCCCTGGTTTCCCTGGCTTGCAGGCTGGCTGGCGGTGCGGCGGTGCTGCATTGTGTCGGCCGGTGCTGCGTCTCCCTGGTCTGCCTGGTCTGCCTGGTTCTCTGGAGCGGGCGGGTGGATGAGCTGCGGAGGTGTGCCGTGCGGCTTCGGGAGGGGGCCTGGGGGGAGGGGACGTCACGCAGTCACGCAGTATCAGGTGGCCCAGTGGCCTCATAGCTTGCAGCCCAGCGAAGTGAGGCACTGGCCCCATCATTAAAGCCAAAGCCAAAGCCATAATAGTAGGTACAGAAATAACCTGGAAACTCACTGCAGCAGCTCGTAAGCACTTCCTAGTCAGACAACTATTGGACTGGTGAGTACATTCTATGAGCACACTTCATCCAGCAAAGTGGTGAGTACAAATGTCCTTTTAAATATGAACTAAGAAAAAGAAATACACGAATTGGATACCTCTTTCTGAGGAGATTGACAAATGGATGGGACTGACATGAAAGCATGAAATAATGCTCATAAGGGACATGTGCGCAACACTGTCATTTGAAGTGTCTGTAAAGATGTCGGTAACTTTATAGTCTCCCCGGTGGTTCCCTCTTGATATTTTCCCTCTTCCCATGGGGGTTAATTAAAAAAACACAGTGAAAAACTTTTTTTTTTTGGCAAAACGAGACATACGGAACGTTGGTTCTTTTTTTTTTTTTGGGCGCACCATATTCAATAGACGGGCACCAAAATCGCAGAGAAGAGGGGGGCCAGTACACTTGCTTGTGGCTCCGAATACCCTTATCCAAGGCCAAAGACAAAGAGCGGAAAAATTATAGCAACCCTAAACTGTGATAAATGAAACATCAAAAGGCACTGTTTGGTGCTATACGCAACTTATATTGTACTCTTTCCACGTTATACCTCAGTATTCACAATATATAGGCGAGTCGGCAGAAAACGTGTTTAAAAATCCCTTGCAGATATAACTGTAAAAGCGTAGTACACAGTGCAAGTAAACAGACCATAGAGCCCTGAAAACCCGTAGAAGGAGGTCCCTGAGGTATACGGGCGCTGGAGACCGACAAGAGGGGGGGTCAGTATACGAGTTGGGTGCTCCTAATAGCTCCAAGTCAAGCTAAAGATTAGAAATACTATAACAACTATAAATTAAGATATAAGAAACATCAAAGGGAATTGTCTCGTGCAGTAGACACCAACCACAAGTTTAAACGGTCTTCCCATAGAATCTCTCTAAAGTAACGCAGTTACAACTCAGGTGTGAGGATGACCACAAGGGGAAAAACAGTGAAAGGTGGGGCAATCCCAAAGGTCCCCCGCTTAAGTCAAAGCCCAGGCCCGATGTGTAAATTTGTGATCCATGGGACAAATGGAGATAATCAGCACATAGAAAAACCACCAGCTACAGTATTTGTAGCTGCTGACATAAAAAAAAGTTGTTGGGGGGGGGGTTTAGGGGCTGGAGCTCCGCTTTAGGTTTAGGAGCTGCCAGTGTATATGAAGCCTTATGCTAACATGAAATACACAACTGTGAATTTTTGTTTTCATTTTTTGCCCAGACTGTAACAAATAAGCAGGGAATTCTAGGAAAGAGAATGGTTTCACTTCAGTAAAGATACAAAACATAATTAAAGCTTCACTCAGCAGATGTATTAATGAAAATTTATAATGAAATACAATTAATAGTAAAAAAAAAACCAACAGCCTTTAACAGAAAACTCACAAAAAAGATGTACTCACATAAGAATACATGGGTTCACTAAACACACATCATACTGCTTTATAGTTTAACCATAAATCCTAGGAAAACCTGCGTGATGTTGGTACCTGTCTTAACTAGCCTAGATGCTGACAAAGTCTTCAATGACAAAATATGTAGGGCAGAGAGGGGTAACAACATTGTTCAGGTTTGCAGAGGATTCATTGTGAAGCTACTGAGCAGTGTGATGTTTGTTTAGTGATATGTTCTGAGGTGAGCTACATGCCTTTATTCGTCTTTTGAAAGAAATAAGGGAAAATACATTATTAGACTTTTATTTGTCTGTTAACCACTTCAGCCCCGGAGGATTTGGCTGCCAAATGACGAGCCACTTTTTTGGCACTGCAACGCTTTAACAGACAATTGTGCAGTTATGCGACGTGGCTCCCAAACAAAATTTACGTCCTTTTTTCCCCACAAATAGAGCTTTCTTTTTGCACTATAAGCAAAAATAGAGCGACAGTTTTGAAATTTTTATTAATAATTATTTTTTTTACTAGTAATGGCGGCAATCAGCAATTTTTATTGTGACTGCGACACTATGGTGGACACATCGGACACTTTTGGGACCATTCACATATATACAGCGATCAGTGCTGTAAAAATGCACTGATTACTGTATAAATGTGACTGGCAGGGAAGGGGTTTACCACTAGGGGGCTAGGAATCGGTTAAGTGTGTCCTAGGGAGTGCTTCTAACTGTGTGGAGGCGGGGCTTACTGTGACAGGACACTGATCGCTGCTCCCGATGAGAGAGAGGAGACGATCAGTGTCCTGTCACTAGGCAGAACAGGGAGATGCCTTGTTTATACATGCATTCCCCCGTTCTGCCTCCCCATTGTACGATCGTGGGACACCGGCGGGCATCGAGTCCGCGGGTTCGGTCACGGGGCTCGCGGCAGGGGCGTGCGCGTGACCACATGGCAGAAAATTTAAAGGGGCGTACCTGTACGCCCATTTGCCTGTCCGTGCCATTCTGCCGACGTAAAAGTGTGTGCGCTGGTCGGCAAGTGGTTAAAGTACATTTTTTCTGGATGCCAATACATGTGTAAAAAGGAAATATAGAGGTAAAATTTAAAAAGGCATATATGATGGAGTCTGTGATCAACATTACAGTTTTATTTCCTGTTGTTAATGCCAATAGGTCCATTACTAGTCCACTTGCTGTAAAGGCCAAACTGTGTAGAACAAGTGACAGTTACAGGGGCTGGGACAAGACATTTACCATTGGGAGAGGTACTTACAAAGGCCAGTTTTTATTCAAATGAAAAAAACAACTGTTGCTGTAACTGCTTAAAAAGTGTTACTTAGTGTTGGGCTACAGTTAATAATTTTAAAGTTTGTCATTTACTTTATTTAATAACTTTATTATGCCTCTGGATGGACTTCATTGTCGGTTTTTATTGTTTCCTTTCCATTAACTTCTGTCAACATTTAAGTCTCAATTTGGCTGTAAAAAAAACAAGCAATGGATGTATTTTCTGTTTATATGTTATCTACTCTATTATTTATTTTTATTATAGAAATAACATTTTCTATCTATATATAGAACCCTGAAGAAAGAAGGGGTTCTGAAACGCGTCGGTTGTGGCCCATGGACCTCTGCCATGGTATTAATATCACGGCAGTCCTGGACCTATGAATATTACATCTTCTTTGCTATGTTATGTTTACGCACATGTTGATCAGCCACTTGTCTTGTTTACATAGATATCTTTATATTTTACCTGATGTTAAATAAAATTCTATATTTTTTATATATCTATTTTTTTTATATATTTGTTGATTCTACACATTGTGATTGATACATCAAACAATAGGGCCACTAAAGTCCCGTTAAGGGGGAATTTTTTCCACTTGTTCCATGCCATTGGGATGTGGGTCCACCCCATAGTTCGACCTTATCTCAACATTTCTTTATTTATTAAGATGCAAATGTCAAAGTATTTACAAATCAAATCATTTTTTAGAGGACTTTTTAGAGGACTTCAAGCAGTCACTTAAACTGTGGAAGGCTGAATGCGGGGTGGCAGCTGCTATCATATTTCGGAGCTACAGACACACCAGGCAAAGGAATGCGAAGGTGCGAGACAGATGAGTTGTATGTAAATGTGCAGTGGAGTGCCAATTAAAAGTAAAAAGCAGCACAACATACCAACTCACGGAAATTGTACTATATATACAGTGGATAAAATAAGTATTGAACACATAACCATTTTTCTAGGTAAATATATTTCTAAAGGTGCTAAACCAGCTGAAATCCATCAGCAATTAGAAAGTCATCCTGCCCCTTTTCAGCAAATTAATATCAGTCTTAACTGATGGCCTAAAAACAGCTGTCTCATTTCCAAGGTGTCACACAAAAAAACATCTCATGATGGGTAAAAGCAAAGAGCTTCGCAGCCTAAGGCCGGGTACACACGGACAAACATGTATGGTGAAAGCGGTCCGTCGGACCGTTTTCACCATACATGTCTGCCAGAGGGCTTCTGTACGATGGTTGTACACACCATCGTACAGAAGTCCGCGCGTAAACAATACGCGGGGCGTGTCCGCGGTGTCGCCGCGTCGATGACGCGGTGTCGCCGCGACAATGACGCGGCGACGTGGGCGGCCCGCCTTTAAAATGCTTCCACGCATGCGTCGAAGTCATTCGACGCATGCGAGGGACGGCGGGCGCCTGGACATGTACGGTAGGTCTGTACTGACGACCGTACATGTCCGAGCGGGCTGAATTCCAGCGGGCTGTTTTAAAACAAGTCCAGGAATATTTGCCCGCTGGGAAAAGGCCCGGCGGGCAAATGTTTGCTGGAATTCGGCCCGCTCGCGCCCACACACGAGCAAACATGTCTGCTGAAACTGGCCTGCGGGCCAGTTTCAGCAGACATGTTTGCTCGTGAGTATGGGGCCTTACTGTTGCAAAACATACTGATGGCATTGGTTACAGAAGGATTTCTAAACTTCTGAATGTTCCAGTGAGCACTGTTGGGGCCATAATCCGGAATTGGAAAGAACGTAATTTACAATAAACCGGCCACGACCAGGATTTCCTCACAAAATTTCTGACAGAGGAGTGAAAAGAATTATTAGAAGAGTTGTCCAAGAGCCAAGGACCCTGGGGCGTTGCGCTAGCAGGGGGTGCTTTTAACCCCCGCTAGTGGCCGAGAAAGGATTAAAACTGACCTGAGAGAGCCGCCCCTTTCACTCTTGTGTGAAAGCCTGAGGGCTTTCACACTGGAGTGTTGCGCTGGCAGGACGCTCAAAAAAGTCCTGCCAGCCGCATAAAAAAAGAAAGGCTGGTATAGTGTAAAACCTTTTACGAAAAGCCTTTCTTTTTTTTATGGGAACACACTGAACCTGTATATGCACATGAGAACCACTACTACCTAGGCTCAGACGTCCGATGCATGGCACTATAGACCTGAGGTTGGGTTATAAACCACAAGCGCCTATTGATCTCCTATAATCAAGAGATCACTTTTATCCGGTAAGCGGCAGTGTGAGTGAGTGAGAAACTTGTATAGCGCTACATATGCAAACTGAATTGCCTCAAGGCGCTTGGTATCCATTTACTACTATTTTTTGCCTTCAGAATAGATGGGTTTTGAGTTTTTTCCTGAAGGCCAGGTGATTCCCTTCCATTCAGATGCTGGTTGGTAAAGCGTTCCATAGTCGAGGTCCTTGGACTGCAAATCGTCGTTCTCCTTTGGACTTGTAGCGGGCCTTGGGTATTTGGAGTAAATTTTGGTTGGTAGATCGGAGGACGCGATTTGGGTTGTGACATTAAAATTTTTCGCATAGATATTGGGGTGCACTGTTTTGTACACATTTATGCGTCAGGCAGAGTGCCTTAAACGTGATTCGATCTTTTACGGGCAACCAGTGGAGGGACCTAAGGGAGGGAGAGATTGATTCCCATGGTTTTTTATCTGTTACAAGTCGTGCCGCCGTATTCTGGATGACTTGTAGATGAGCAATTTGGTACTTTGGGAGTCCGAGGTAAAGGGCGTTTGCGTAGTCGAGTCTGGAGTTGATTATCGTTCCCACCACGACTGTTATGTCTTCTTTTGGGATAAAGGGAATGAGTCTACGTAGCAGACGCAGCAGATGGTGGGATCCGCTGACTACTGAACTTTGTGCATCCATTGTCATGTCGGAGTCAAAAGTGACTCCAAGACTTTTGACTTTGGTGCTAGGGGTGATGGTTTGTCCCAAAATGGGCGGGGGCGTCCATGTTGTCATAACAAGTCTTTTTCGGTTGGCGTAGAACAGAAGAAGTTCTGTTTTTGATCCATTGAGTTTAAGGTAACTCTCCGTCATCCAATTCTCTATCAGAGTAAGGCATTTCTCTAGTCCGAGATAATGATCCTTTTTCTTGCTGATACGAAAGTAGAGTTGGGTGTCATCCGCGTAGGAATGATAGAGTAAATTCTGGTTACTGATGATTTCGAGGAGGGGGCGGAGATAAATATTGAATAGTACGGGCGACAAGGGTGACCCCTGAGGGACTCCGCATGACACCGTACGTTTTTCAGAAGTGAAAGGACCTAGTTTCACTATCTGTGATCGGTTTGCCAGAAAGGAGGAGAACCAGGGTAGATCCGAGTCTGCCACTCTAGCTACTTCAGCTAGGCGAGTCAGCAGCAATTTGTGGTCTACTGTATCAAAAGCTGCACTTAGGTCCAACAGTACCAGAAGACAAGATTCTCCTTAATCTGCAGCTTTGAGAGCGTCATCCCATATTTTGAGAAGTGCTGTTTCCGTCCCATGACCAGGACGGAAACCCGATTGAAATGGGTCCAGTAGTTTGTGGGTGTCTAAATGGTGTTGTAGCTGTTGCACTACAGCTTTGTTCATTACCTTGGAGAAGATGTTTAGGCCTGTTATGGGACGACAATGGTTTGGGTCTGTGGGGTCGAGCCCGGGTTTTTTTTTAAATGGGTTTAATTATGCTTTGTTTCAGGGAGGTCTGCACCATGCCTTCCTTACAAGATTGGTTTATGAGGTGCGTGATAGCAGGTGCCAATATATCGGCACATTCTTTCAACAGTCTAGTGGGAATTATATTATTAGGTGATGTACTGTCTCGCAGGGTATCGATGATATATTTGGTGGTGTCGATGGAGATAGACTTTAGTGTAAATTTTGTTGATTGCGGCATATTTGTATTAATATTGCCTTTTTGGTTGAAAGGGGGGTGGGTAGAGGTTCTCTTTTGCTGAATAATTTCAAGGATATTTTTAATTTTGTTAATGAAAAAATCCGATAATTAGTTGCAAAAATCTTGTGATTCAAAATTCGGAGCCTCTAGGCAGGCTGGATTCATGGTCTGAGCAACTAAATTAAAGAGTTCGCTGGGACGGTTGCAGGCTTTTGCGAGGATATTAGAAAAATTATCTTTTTTTGCTTTAAAGATTTCTTTGTGATATTTCTTGGTAATTCGTTTGTAAATTATGTAATTTTCCTCTGTTGAGCTTCTTCTCTAGGCTGCTTCCGCTCTTCTGCTTCCTTGCTTCAGCAACGTGAGATCGTCGTTGAACCAACCGGAGTTGTTTTTACGGATGAACATTCTACGTTTCGGAGCTACTATGTCTGCTGTCTGTAGTAGAGCTTTGTTGATGGAGTTGAGTGTTTCCGCTGCTGTTTGACATGGCTCTATTGTTTTGATATTGTTCAATAATGTAGTTTTGAAGAGTTCCGAGTGGAGCTTCTTCTGGGATCTTGTCCAGTGTGTTGTTAACGGGTTTGTCATTTTTTTTAAGAGGGCGTTTGTAATGATTTTGAATTTGATTGCATGGTGATCTGTCCAGGGTAGGGGCTCATTTTCCAGTATGGTGATATCCATATCTTGTTTGAAGATAAGATCGAGAGTGTGACCTGAAACATGTGTGGGCCCGCATACCAGTTGCTGCAGACCTTCCAAGTGGTCAATGCAGGCGTCGGCGATGGGGCCCTGTGAGGAGTTGGCCCAGAGGTTGAAGTCCCCAAGTAGCAGGAGATGTTTGATGTTTAAGCTATAGGTGGAGATGAATTCTGTCAGTGAAGTGAGGAGCTGCGTTTTTGGTCCAGGTGGTCTATAGCAGAGTAGTATGTGAATGGTGTCCTGGGGATTTGTTTGAAGTTGCAGAGTGAGGCCCCGTACACACGACAGAGGAACTCGACGTGCTTGGCACGTCGAGTTCCTCGTCGAGTTTTGGGATGAAGCCGCCGAGGAGCTCGGCGGGCCGGCTTCTCCCATAGAAGAACGAGGACAACGAGAAAATAGAGAACATGTTCTCTATTTTCTCGTCGAGTTCCTCGGCGGCTCCATCGAGCCAAAACTGTACAGACGACAGAGTTTCTCGGCAGAATCCGGGTTTTGACCGAGTTTCTCGGTGAATTCTGCCGAGAAACTCTGTCGTGTGTACGAGGCCTCAGGGTTTCCATAAATAGTAGTGAGGTCTGTGGATCTGGTTTGATGAGTGAGAGGTGAGCCTTGTAGATCACTGCTAGGCCTCCTCCTCTTTGCCCCACTCCGTTTTCGGTTAAAATACCATAATTCTCTGGCACCAGTTCTCCTAGAATGGTGTTGCAATCCCATGTTAGCCAGCTTTCTGTGATGAAGAGGCAGTCAATGTTGTGTTGAACGATGAAATCGTGGATTTCCTGTCTGTGCTTTACTGCGGATCAAGGCCCGGATTTACATACAACGGCGCATATTTATGCCGGCGTAGCGTATCTAATATATACGCATATGCTACGCCGGCGCTGCGCACAGAGGCAAGCACTGGATTCACAAAGCACTCGCTCCCACTCGCTGTTAAAGATACGCTGGTCTTCCTCGGCGTAAGCCAGCGTAGGTGGAAGTGGGCATGAGCCATGCTAATGAGGCGTGACCCCATGTAAATGAAGGACTGAGCGTCATAAAGATACGAATAACGTACGGTGCATGCGCCGTCCCGTGGACGCATCCCAGTGCACATGCTCAGAATCACGTCGAAACAACTGCCTAAGATACGTCGAATCACTGCCTACGACGTGAACGTAACCAACGCCCAGCCCTATTCACGCATTACGTAAACAACGTAAAATCCGACGGCTGTGTTCCCTGGTCCATTCCTTAACATGATTGTGCCTCCTATATGGGGAATAACTTTACGCCGGACGTAAGTCTTACGCAAACCGCGTATATTATGCGCCGGGCGCAACTACGTTCGTGAATCGACGTATCCCTCATTTACATATTCGAATCGTAAATCAATGGGAGCGCCCCTTGCGGCCAGCGTAAATATGCGCCCACGATACAACGGCGTAGGAAAGTTACGTCGGTCGGAAGAAGCCTATTTTCAGGCGTATCTAGTTCTGTGGGCGCGGCGCATAGAAACGACGGCGCATATTTACACTTACGCGGCGTATCTCGAGATACGTTGGCGTAAGTGTTTTGTGAATCCAGGCCCTAGTGTTGATCAAGGCGCATGATAAGTGTTGCAGCTGAAATGTAGGCGTCCTATTTTTGACGGTCGATCGTCGATCGGTTCTTAACAGTTGCTCTTTCTCTAGTACTTTTTTTGTGGCATCTGGTAATGTTGAGGCGGTTGTCCTTAGACCCCCAAATGTTTTTTGCTGAGTATTTCATGTTACCCATGATAGCAGATGCGCCGACGATGATGAGAGTGTGAACTCTGGTGGAGGCACTTTCTATGTATTTATCTTATGTTTCCTATTTGTGTGATTTATACTGAAGCCAATTGACCTGTGATCGCCGTTTCCTAAATTTCCCCTGTGTTTCCACATCCGTGATCAAGTCTGTATTGTTGGTAATCAGTAGATCCAGTAATGCTTTATTTCTAGTTGGTGTGTCCACCATCTGACCCATGAAATTGTCCTGCAAGACATTTAGGAACTGGCAAACCATAGACGAATGTGTGGTTCCTCTGCCCAGTCTATGTCTGGATAATTAAAACCCCCCATTATGATAACACTTCCCATCCTTGCTGCTAATCCGAATTTTGATAGGAGATCCATCTCCCCCTCCTCCCTCAGGTTACGGGGCCTATAGCATACTCCCAGTATTATTTAGCCCCTAGCTTCATCCCTTTGGAGCTCTACCCATAAGGATTCCACCTCCTCCCTAGCTCCCTTAGTGATGTCATCTCACATTTACTTGTACATTATTCTTGATATATAGGCATACCCCCCTCCACCTTTTTTACCCTCTCTATCCCTGCGATAAAGGGTATACCCCTGAATGGTTGCCAGCCAATCATGAGAGCTGTTGAACCAGGTCTCTGAAATTCCCACAAAATCCAAATCCTCCTTTTATAACAGTATCTCTAGTTCACCCATCTTGTCCGCCAGGCTCCTGGCACTAGTGAACATGCTACGTAGTTTAGACCAGTCGCATACTATCCTCTTATTGGGTGTTCCGAGATTGCAACTAGGACTGGTTAATATACTTACCTTGAGCTTATGTACTTTAGTCAACCTACCACTAATGCCCCCAATACTACCCTCTGGAATATGTTCCTCGCTAACTATCTCTACCTCTGGACCCTCCCCCGTCGCATAGTTTAAAAACCCCTTTAACTTTTTGGCCATCTTCACTTCCAGCCGATCTGCACCCTCCTCATTTAGGTGCAGGCCGTCCCTTCTATAGTGCTGGTGACCGACTGAGAAGTCGACTCAGTCCTCCAGGAACCCAAACCCCTCCTTACTACACCAGCTCCTCAGCCACTTATTTACTTCCCTAATCTCCCTCTGCCTTTCTGGTGTAGCTCAAGGTACCGGTAGTATTCCTGAGAATACGTGCCCTAAAATCATTCTTTAGGACACTCCATCTACTTTTGACTTTGTCATTGGTGCCAACATGCACCATGACAGCCGGGTCTTCCCCAGCCCATCTCTGTAATCTGTCCACCAGATCTGTAAAGTGCCAAACCTGAGCGCCTGGTAGACAACATACAGTTCGGCACTTTAAGTCTTTGTTACAGATTGCCCTTTATGTCCTTCCCAGAATCTGTCTTTCATTTCCCTTTGCTCCCCCCCCCCCCACTCTCACTAGAGGAGTTCTTGCCCCAGCAGCTAGGAGAGTCCCTCAACTCCAGCAGGGCTTGTCCCTGACCTTGTCACCAATGTCACTCAATAGAGCGTACGTATTGGGATGCTCCAGCCCTGGATCGGCCTCTCTCTGGCACTTACCCCTCTACCCTTCCTGACTGTCACCCATCTACTATTTTCTAGTGAATGCACCTTTTTGTCTCCACCCGCCTCTGTGCTGGCCCCTGCCGTCACCTGTAGGGTACGTTCCTGGCTCTCCTTTAGTATGAAGGGTCTTGTCAGTGTTGACAGTTGCTTCCCCAGATTCAGAACCTGAAAAAAATTTGCTCACATTTTGCACAGCAGTATTCATCCTCGATCAGATGATCAAGGAAAGCATGTATGCCGCAAGATGTACACCGAGTCGCATCTCCACACCCACCGGGCATCGTACCTACTAATTTAATGAGGATTGGGATTATACCCTGTTCAAATTACGTAACAACTAGCTTCCTGACACTAATACTCAACAAGACAATACACAAGTACTCGCAGACCAACGTGTATTTGCAGACCAACGTGCACACACAATACACAAGTACTAAAGATCCACACACACTACTCAGACAACACTCAGGTATTACCTGACACTAATACTCAATACAGCCCACATGCATTTACAGCACTCATGTACTTACAATACACAGGTACACACTACACAGGTACTATGACCCCTGTTATAACCTCCTGTTTTCAACTCTGGGTTTTTACCACTTCAGCCCCGGGAGATTTTACTCCCTTCCTGACCAGAGCACTTTTTTTACAATTTGAGATTTTTTTACAAATTGCGCAGTCATGCAATGCTGTACCCAAACAAAATTTGCGTCCTTTTTTACCAACAAATATAGCTTTCTTTTGGTGTTATTGATCACCTCTGCGGTTTTTATTTTTTGCACTATAAACAAAAAAACAATACATATTATTGTAAAAAAAAAAGAAAAATCGTAATAAGTGTCTACAAACTATGGGAAAGATTTATGTCATTTTTTTTTACTAGTAATGGTGGTGATCTGCGTTTTTTTGTGGTGTTACGATATTGCGGCGGACAGTTTGGACACTTTTGAGACTTTTTTGGGACCACTGACATTTATAGAGCGATCAGTGCTAATAATATGCACTGTTTCTGTATAAATGTCACTGGCAGAGAAGGGGTTGACACTAGGGGGCTATAATGGGGTTAACTGTGTGTTTCCTCACTGCGTTCTAACTGTGTGGGGATGGGACTAACTAGGAAAGATGACAGATCGTTGTGACTACTTTGTAGAGACACATAATCTGTCTCCTTTGCTCTGACAGCACAGGGATTTGTGTGTTTACACACACCATGTTCTTCTGGGACAGTTTGGTTGCTCTATTTTATGGAGCAGACGAAGTAGAATCTGCACTGAAGGGAAATTTTGTTAAGTTTCCACACTGAGGTATTACAGAAAACTATACCACATTTTGGCCACTATATGGAGCCCACGATACGGGCATTATTCTCTTAAAAAAAATGTGTGACATTTCGTTCAGCTTGCATCATGAATATTTCTGACATGCATGCAATGCACGTTTTATAAAAAGACCCCTACATTTCCAATTGTAATCCACATAATCCACTAAAGGGTAGCCCCAGTTAAACTTGGTTTAATAATCTAGTAATTCTCAGTTGAGACACAGAAAAAAACAGAAGCATTCATAGGATAATATTCATAGGATAATATTTTTATTATGAAACCAGAAAAAAATATGTAACTTCACATTTTCATAATGTATTAGCACTATCAACATAATGTTCAAATATAAATGGACATATGAGTTGTACACTGCTGCTGCACTGTGTATCTCAACTCAGGCTGAAAGTCATGATTCAACTGATTTTACATGTTTTGCAATCCATGACTTCTTCAGGGAACCCGAAACTTGTAGATCAGCTGCAGGACTTTAATCAGGAAGTGAGTCACACAGTGTTGTGACACTGTACAGTGAATATGGATAGCATTGCTCTGTTCTGACGTCCTGGTAGTAACAATGATGAGCCATGCCTATGCAGTGTTATCTTAACATGGCCGCTTGTAGTCTCAACCAGGGGTTCATATTACAAGGTGGCAACACAGGAACACAATTATGAGACAGTTGCCAAACAGCAAGTGGCCTTCATAACAGGATCACCAGGTTTTTTCTAATGAAAGCTGCAGATTTAAAAAAAAGAATGAAAACTTTTAAAATTACATTACAGTGTTGCAGCTTATATACAATTTTAGTAATCAGGTTCAGATCTACTTTAATAAATCCCTCTCACTGTGCTTATAGGAGGTTGAATGTATGAAGTTTGGTTCCAGGGTTTTCCTTGGTACTGTGGCTCCTACAATTATCCATACTGTAGGCCTTCCTAAAAGGTAGACAAGTAACTTCCATTTCTGACCCTAAACTGCAGCTCCTTTTCCGCCAAGGACGAGTGAGGGACTAGCAGGTAACAGCAATAAATTGAGAGGGAAGTCTGAGCTGTTGATTTCTTCTTTTTCTAAACTCATATCTGTAGAGATCAATCATTTATTTTGTTCATGAAGTCACTTATTTGAATGATGTCTGGCTTTGGAAATTCATTTTAAGAACTCAGAAGTCACTAAGGTAACCCACTCTTTACACTATTACAGTTGTTAAATAATCCTTTTATAACAACCTTCTTAAAGAAGTAGTATTACATTTCCATTTGGAAACAAATATGCGTAGAATATCTGTAAGGGTCCAGAAGTCCTTTTGCATATATTAAATGCACATTCATCATTCATAAATGAACTTCATGCAATATAGTGTGTAGCCAAGTAACTTCAGAAGCTGCTCCGCTAACCAGACTATAAAGTTGATACCATCAGGTACGTGCCGATACATCATTTCGATTTCAGGAGGCTTTCCAGGCTGAATGGCTCAGAAGTGGAAGGCTGCTCTTGGGTTCTAGGCACAGCTGGAAATATAGACTGCATTTTCTCCCGGAATTCCTTAAGCTGCAGAAAGCAAAAGAGATGACATAAATATAAAACAAGTGATGGAACTCATGCTCATTAGTCTATGTTTTTTGTCTATTATTATCATATCTGCACTGCTTGGACCAAGAAGGGGGTAGACCTCAAAACTATCCTGAAAAAGTAAAGTGTTACTAAACCCACAACAGTAAAATCAGTCTGTATATGCAGTAAAGCATGCTTGTTATGCTCACTGTAGAACCTAAGGGGTTAATCCTCTGCATTGTGTAAAAAGGCTGCTTGCTCTTGTATGCACAGATCCTCCCCACCCTGCACCGTCCCTTTGGACAAGTCCCTAGAAGACAGTGGGGTAGATTCAGGTAGGGGCGCGCACTACTACGGAGGCGCAGCGTACCGTTTTTACGCTACGCCTTCGTAAATTACTTGAGCTACGCTTCATTCACGAAGCATTTGCTCCGTAATTTGCGGGGGCGTTTTGTAAAAGTGGCCGGCGTAAGCGCGCGTAATTTAAATGATCCCGTAGGGGGCGTGGATCATTTAAATTAGGTGCGTTCCCGCGCCGAACGTACTGTGCATGCTCCGTCGGGAAAATTTCCCGACGTGCATTGCGGTAAATGACGTCGCAAGGACGTCATTTGCTTTGACGTGAACGTAAATGGCGTCCAGCGCCATTCACGATTCACTTACGCAAACAACGTAAAATTCGAAAATCGCGATGCGGGAACGACGTGTATACTTACCATTGGCTGCGTCTCCTAATAGCAGGAGCAGCCTTACGCAGAAATCAACAAACGCAAACGACGTAAAACTCGAAAGCCGGGCGCGCGTACGTTTGTGAATCGGCGTGAGTATGCAATTTGCATACTCTACGCTGACCACTACAGAAACGCCACCTAGCGGCCAGCGTAAGAATGCAGCCTAAGATACGACGGCATAAGAGCCTTATGCCAGTCATATCTTAGGCTACAGTCAGCGTATCGAGCTTTCTGAATACAGAAAGTCGATACGCCGGCGCTACTTAGCAATTACGCTGCGTATCTATGGATACGCAGGCGTAATTGCTTGCTGAATCCACCCCAGAGTCTTTGAAGTCAGGCTGCACATGCTCAATTTGGTGTGTATTGCTAGAGAGATTTTTCTTGGGAGAATGCATGTGATCAGCACAGGGCCAATCAGCACTGTCCAGACAGAGGGTCAGGGGTCCTGCGGACTCATAGGACAGCTCTGTGCAGTATGAAAACTCCTCCTACAAGCTTCACCAGGAACTGGAAGTCACAAGACTGCTATATACTGCTGATGAGAAAAGATATTTAGCAGTTAATATTTACTAAAATAATTGCATTTCCATGTTCTGTGTACTGTGGTAGACCAGATATAGTGAATGCAGGGTCCTGTGTTTAGTAACACTTTAACTTTTAGTGAAGAAACTGATTGTTTCCATTATTTCCTATGGGGAAACTCGCTTTGATATACAAGTGCTTTGGATTACAAGCATTCTTCTGGAACGAATTATGCTCGTAATCCAAGGTACCGCTGTATAGACATCACAGGAACAGGAAGTGAGGAAAAATCTTCCCAATGGGGCCACACATAGAAATGAAAGCCCTGGTGAAATTTTTTCACCTCTCCTATAGCCAAAACGTACATTTAACCACTTAAGGACCGCCTCCTACAAATATACATCAGCAGAATGGCACGGCTGGGCAGATGTACGTACAGGTACGTCCTGTACATGTACCCAGCCGTGGGTCGCGGATGCGCGCCCGCGACCCGGTCCCAAGCACCGGGACCCGATCGCCGCTGGGGTCCCGCGATTGGTCCCCGGAGCCGCGTGTAAACACGGCTTCCCCGTGCTTCACTGTGGCGGCTGCATTGATCATGTCATCCCTTTTATAGGGAGACACAATCGATTACGTCACTCCTACAGCCACACCCCCCTACAGTTGTAAACACACACTAGGTGAAACATAACTCCTTCAGCGCCCCCTGTGGTTAACTCCCAAACTGCAACTGTCATTTCCACAATAAACAATGCATTTCAAATGCATTTTTTGCTGTGAAAATGACAATGGTCCCAAAAATGTGTCAAAATTGTCCGAAGTGTCCACCATAATGTCGCAGTTACGGAAAAAAAATCGCTGATCGCCGCCATTAGTAGTAAAAAAAAAAAGAATGAATAAAAATGCAATAAATCTATCCCCTATTTTGTAAACGCCATACATTTTGCGAAAACCAACCGATAAACGCTAATTGTGATTTTTTTTTACCAAAAATATGTAGAAGAATACGTATCGGCCTAAACTGAGGAAAAAAACAATTTTTTATATATTTTTGGGGATATTTATTATAGCAAAAAGTAAAAAATATTGCATTTTTTTCAAAATTGTCGCTCTATTTTTGTTTATAGCGCAAAAAATAAAAACCACAGAGGTGATCAAATACCACCAAAAGAAAGCTCTATTTGTGGGGAAAAAAAGGACACCAATTTTGTTTGGGAGCCACGTCGCATGACCGCGCAATTGTCAGTTAAAGCGACGCAGTGCCGAATCGCAAAAAAGGGGCCTGGTCCTTTACCTGCATTTTGGTCCGGGGCTTAAGTGGTTAAAAAAAAAAAAAAAAAAAAAAAAACAAGGTGGAGGTAAGTTAAAGTTGAACTATAGGCAAAAACCTTTTTTTTTCATTTTGGAGAGAGTAAGGGAGGGTTATAACGGCAATCATATATTTTTTTTCCACCACATGTGTCCCAGTTCAGAGATTTCATTTCACTTCCTGTCCCATATACAAACAGGAAGTGAGAGGAAATCTGTGCAAATTAGGAGGAGAATCCCTTGGGGAAAAAATTGAATGCTAAAAAAATACTACGGATGTAAAAAGATTGGATTTTACTTTGGTCTTTTACTTAGGTCTTTGTTTCTGCCCCTCATAATATCCCGTATTAAAAAAGAGCTTACAAATACTATGCAAGAAAATGTATTTTTGAATTACTTATGTTATAAAGTGAGTCACTTTACACCGCGCTCTTACAAAAAAAAAATTCTCAAAAAGACAGAAGACAAATGGTTAGGGATATACAACAATTACCAGTGCTGGGTACAGCAATTTGTCATTTTTTTATTAATAGCTGGAAGGACAAGTAATTCTGCCATTTTCTGCTGATGACACAAAATTAAGCAAAGGATTACATTTCAGCAGGATGGTGGCATACTACAGAACAATCTTAACAAATAGCAACATGGGCAGTTAAATGGCAAGTACAATGAAAGGCTGATAAAAGCAAGGTTATTCACCTTGACCGGGGTAATAGCTTTGCCTCTGTTCATTGAAATGAAACCAAATTCTCAGAAAATAATACTTAGGTTTGTAGGCAGTGTTAATAAAACTGCATCATTTATTTTTTATAAAAAAATAAATACAAATTGAATACTTCTTCTTGACTGAACAAAGTCAAGGAGAAATATTTAAAAAGTGTATATACAGTAGTAAATGACAGTCTACTCCCTCCCTCCTATGGCATGTCCTCCTATTGCTACATCTTATGCGGACAAGATAGAAGATGTTGATTGATGGAGGCTTCACCTCCCTGGTAGTCCCAACACATACAGTGCATCTGGAAAGGATTCATATGCTTCGCTTTTTCCATAGTTTGTTATGTTACAGCCTTATTACAAAATGTATTAAATTAAATTTTTCCTCAAAATTTTACAAACAATACTCCATAATGACAATGCGAAAGAAGTTTGTTTGAAATCTTTGTGAATTTATTAAAAAAAAAAAAAAAATCCAATGTACACAATTATTCACAGCCTTTGCTGAAGTACTTTTGGCACCAATTGCAGCCTCAAGTCTTTTTTGAGTATGATGCTACATGCTTGGCACACCTATTTTTGGCCAGTTTCGCCCATTCTATTTTGCATGAACTCTCAAGCTTTATTGGGTTGGATGGGGAACGTCGGTGCACAGCCATGTTCAGATCTCTCCAGAGAAATGGTATCGCCCAGGGCACCCGTCCGCCCCTGCCTCGTACCGGCGGCCCTGTGTGACCTCCGCCAAACCCCCGGGGTTCGATCGAACCCAGGTTAAGAACCACTGATCTACACATTATATCAGTTTTATTAATCTCGAACAGGATTTGTTTTAATAAATTATTGATATCTTTTACAGTAATTAACCCTTTGTTAACTTTATTCAGCTTAAACATATTTCTCTCTTTCTCCTGATAGCTATTATTTTATTTTTGTATTTACTGTGTTTATGTAAATTGTTGTTTGTTTTGTAGCATGGCATTAAAAAAATGTAAATTACCAATAAACTGTATTTCATTTGTGAATAACTTTGCAAGGCTTTGCATCAGAAATTACATTTCTGTGTCATTATAAACATGACAGATTACTGAATACAATTTGAATTTTTTATCTACAGTTTTTGTAAATCTGTTTACTGAGTTTACTTTACGCACAGGGCAGAAACTTTGAAAATCAATAGGAAGGAGGAATGCTTGTTTTTCACATTGCTGGGCAAAATCAAATGACCGTGATCATATGACAAGATGGATTTCTCAGTGATATTGATAACAGATACTTTAGGACTAATTCTAGGATGCCAAATGAAATACGTAACAAAAAGAAACAATGTGACTTAGAAAGAAAATGACTACAGATATGCAGCATTACTGTTGTTCCATCTGTATTTGTATTTATTACTGACGGCAAAACATGCTTTAATTTTTCTAGTCTGGTAAATAGAATACATTATTTATAATATTCAGAATTTTCAATTCCAGCCAGCAGGTGGAGATTTTTTTTTCCTTTTTTTTTTTGCGGTGGATGGGAAAAAAAATCTGATGTTTGCAAAGTTTAAAGGGGTTGCGTCTTGACTACAGGAGAGTCAGGACGCTCTCTACGTTGCAGATAAAGGAGCTGTGTGTTAGTGGGCGTCCTGACTCTCCAGCACGCCCCCTCAAGGGAGGGGGCGAGCATGACACTCCACACCAGGGAGAAAGTCTCGCATTACGGTGGTGAGTTACAGACAGAAGAACAGAAAGTGAGGATTTCTAAGAAGAATTAAGGACAGTTAAAAGCAAAATCGAAGGATGAGGTAAGTGAAAGAGGACGGCACTAAGGTAAAGGAAGCTATTTAGGGGGGAAAAAAATTACTTTTACAACTCATTTAACTGCTTGCCGACCAGCCGCTGCAGTTATACGGCGGCAGGTCGGGTCGGCTGGGCGAGATCACGTAGCTATACGTCATCTCGCGAATCAGCCAATAGGGGCGTGTGTGTGCCGCGCGCTTGCTCCAGGTCCCGACGCACGAGCCCGGTGGGCGCGATCACCGCCAGGCACCCGCGATCGCTCGTTACAGAGCGAGAACCGGGAGCTGTGTGTGTAAACACACAGCTCCCGGTCCTGTCAGGGGTAGAAATGCTGATCTTCTGTTCATACAATGTATGAACAGCGATCAGTCATTTCCCCAAGTCAGTCCCACCCCCCCTTCAACTAGAACACACACAGGGAACATAATTAACCCCTTCCTCGCCCCCTAGTGTTAACCCCTTCCTTGCCAGTGGCATTTTTATAGTAATCAATTTTTTTTAGCACCGATCGCTATAAAAATGCCAATGGTCCCAAAAATGTGTCAAAAGTGTCCGAAGTGTCCGCCATAAGGTCACAGTACCGATAAAAATCGCCGCCATTACTAGTAAAAAAAAAAAATATTAATAAAAATGCCATAAAACTATGCCCTATTTTGTAGACGCTATAACTTTTGCGCAAACCAATCAATAAACGCTTTTTGCGATTTTTTTTACGAAAAATATGTAGAAGAATACGTACCGGCCAGAACTGAGGAAAAAAATTGCTTTTTTATATATTTTTGGGGATATTTATTACAGCAAAAAGTGAAAAATATTATTTTTTTTTCAAAATTGTCGCTCTATTTTTGTTTATATCACAAAAAAATTAAAACCGCAGAGGTGATCAAATACCACCAAAAGAAAGCTCTATTTGTGGGAAAAAAAGGACGCCAATTTTGTTTGGGAGCCACGTCACACGCCCGCGCAATTGTCAGTTAAAACCACACGAAACGCAAAAAGTGGCCCGGTCATTGACCAGCAATATGGTCCGATGGGGACCTGCCCCTCCTTCCTCCTCCTCCACTGAGAAATGTTCTTTCATCGATTGCACTGTGTATAACACGATCTGTAAATGGAGGAGATAATTCTGTGACTGATCAGACTCTCCCCCATTAACAGATCGTGTTACAAGTAGTGTAATCAATGAAAGAACTTTTTTGGATAGAAGAGGAATAAGGAGGGGCTGTTAATCATTGTAGTGTCAGGAACTTCAGAGACAGGAAGAGGACAGGCATCCAGGCATTGGAGATTTGTTTATGATCAAGCTATCTGCACAATGTGGGACGAACGTCATTACCAGTAGGTGATGTGACTAAAGCTGTAGCTAAACTTCAGCTTAAATTTTTTTACTGTAAAGGTGTACTTGCGCTCTGAGATACTGTACTTCCCTCTGCTCTGTGTAGATATGCCCCTCTAGCTCATAAAGTACTATAATTTACAGTGTTTTTTTTTATATATTATCACCCTCTGAGACCATACCAAGCTTTTCAACACTTATACGTGATGTGAAAGAAGCCAAATGATTTGCCTCTCAGGTGAAAAGTGAAAATTCAGCCTACTGTAAATTTTGTAAAAATTTAACATTTAGAAACCGAAATTTGGTTGAAGTTCTTTAAATGTTTCTGAACATAAGGCCCCTTTCCCATGGGTGGGCAAATCCAGTCCACCTGTCAGTTTTTTTGGTGGACCTGATCGGAGCATCCATTGCCCTTTGTGGAGCGTCGGATGTAAACGGACATGTGTCTGCTTACATCTGCCGACATCAAATTCGATCCTATTCACCAAAAACAAGACAGATGGGGGATCCATTCCCTATCAGTCTGGCGAATCAGATCTGATGGCAGTTGGATGTAAGTGGACAGGCGGTCCATTTATATCTGACCACCCATAGAGGAAAGCTGGCTGTGTCAGTGTCCACACTGCATAAGCGGACCTCTCATCCACCTACTAAGCGGACAGATCCCCCACTGAGCAGAGAGATCTGATGGCACAGTCTACCCATGTGAAAGAGCACTTCAGAAACCCAATGGGCAAAGCATCTCTACCAGTGCTGCAGAGATGCTGCGTTGAACTGAACACAGCATACGAAATCAGGGTTTTGGCAATGTGTATATGTTAAATTGTCAAATCATATAATCATATTTATTCTGCTGATCCTAGCAGGGTATTGGAACTGCGAGCGGGCTAAAACAGGCCATACACTAGTACAGTGGTGGCGAACCTTAGCACCCCAGTGGTTTTGAAACTACATTTCCCATGATGCTCAACTACACTGCAGAGTACATGAGCATCATGGGTAATGAATAGGGCCGAAACAACTAATCGATTAATCGACAACTAATCTATTATGAAATTAATCGATTACAATTTTCATAATCGATTAATGGGCCAGTAACATAATAAAAAAACTAAAATTAGCCCTTCACAAAAAAGCTAATCGCTACTGTAAATATTACTTTCACTGTCCCACAGTAAATAAATGAACCCCTTACAATAGCGATTATTTGCTCTTTTTGTACTTATTTTTGTTTTTTTAACCCCATTATGTTACTAAACATCTCAGGCCTGGGTCCACGCCTCTGTTTTTTGGTGCTTTTTGCAGAAACACACTACAGTTCATTTACATGTTTTTCTATGGGACACGTTCACATCCATGATTTATTTTCGGCTGCTGCGTATTTGGAAAGGGCAGGGACTTTTTAACGCAAAACGGTGCTATATTTTTTTTTTTGGTTCAATATACTTCAATGGAGAAGCTGCAGAAAAGCATGTAATGTGTTTTTGCGGCAATTTGTGTTTTGTAGTCTGTCCAACAACAAATTGGCACAAGAAAAATGGAAAAATGCAAACTTTTTTTTTAAGGCTATTATTCGATTAATCGAAACAATAATCGGCCAACTAATCGATGATGAGAATAATCATTAGTTGCAGCCCTAGTAATGAAGTTCCAAAACATCTGGGGTGCCCAGGTTCGCCATCACTCCATTCCGCTTCAAAATTTTCCATTCTGATCCTTCAATCTCATCACTGGGGTCAAAAACAAAGATAGATTTGACCGCACTAACAATTCAAAAATCTAACCTTTATAACAGGAACGTTTTAAAAAGAAATTCTTCTACTGTATAGCCCAGGGCTCGACAAAATCCGGGCGCCAGGTCGCAATTGCGACTAGAATTAGCGACCTGGCACCTGGGGAAAGAAGCATAGGCCTGCAGAAGGCAGCAAAGCCGCGGCCTCAATTACCGGCCGGCGCGGCCCGACACAATCGCGCGGCGGGGGAGGTGGGGCGCACGGAGACACAGGAGATCCTGAGTCTCTGTGCGCCCCCACCTCCCCCGCCGCACGATCGAGTCGGCCGGTAATTGAGGCCACGGCTTTGCGGCCTTCTGCAGACCTATGCTTCTTTCTGTGATCTGGCGCCATCTTGTGGTGGCCGTTGGCATGACAAGATTAATTTAGCTTCCCCTGTGTTTTCACTGCCATCTCATTCCCTCTAATTAGAACCCCCAAAAATTATATATATATTTTTTTCTAACACCCTAGAGAATAAAATGGCGGTCGTTGCAATACTTTGTCACACCGTATTTGCGCAGCGGTCTTACAAGCGCACCTTTTTGGGAAAAATACACTTTTTTATTAAAAAATAAGACAATACTAAAGTTAGCCCAATTTTTTTTTATATTGTGAAAGATAATGTTACGCCGAGTAAATTGATACCCAACATGTCACGCTTCAAAATTGCGTCCGCTCGTGGAATGGTGACAAACTTTTACCCTTTAAAATCTCCATAGGCAACGTTTAAAGAAATTCTACAAGTTGCTTGTTTTGAGTTACAGAGGAGGTCTAGGGCTAGAATTAATGCTTTCACTCTAACGATCGCGGCGATACCTCACATGTGTGGTTTGAACACCGCTTTCATATGCCGGCGCTACTCGCGTATGCGCTCGCTTCGGCGCACAAGCTCGGCGGGACGGGCGTGTTTCTGGCTCCTAACTTTTTTAGCGGACTCCTAGATTCCAAGCAAATTTGTCAAACCCTGGTATAGCCAGCTAAAGCAATTCAACCCTGACTTATTTTTCTAGTCTTCCAATAGGTTCTTCCGAGAGTGGATTCACTTTAGTTGCCAAAACACCAACCTTGACCGAAAAGCTAAACAATATTTATAGCCATATCAAAGAAGGACCCCACTACAAATATATGTTTTTTGTAAAATTATTTTTATTGAATTTTTCAAGACACATACACAATAACAGGCCACAAACGCGACCAACAGTTACAGGTCAAAACACAGGGACCGGTGTACAAAACAAAACACAACCAAAACAAAAGGGGAAGGAGGAGAAGGGGAGAAGTGGGGGGGGGGAAGAGATGAGGGGGGGAAAAATGCTTGCAGTAGACATATTCAACATTGGTCGAATGTAATGAGATGGACCGTAATGAAATGAAGTCCAAGCATGACTGGTCCCCCCTATACAATATAAATAAAACCTTTTTGCCGACTCCCGACCCCAGTGCTGAGCTAAGAGACGGGTGCTCTCACTCCCTCCCAAAGGACCCAACCACAGTATAATAGACAACAACTAGTACCCCTTCCAAAATGGACGATTAACATGAGACATGCCGTGCAGTGCTCTATCATCCCCTCCAAAGATTTCCCTGACCCTCTCAGCTGTCTGACCACACATGCCTCCACCTACCCAACTTAATCGGACACCGTATCCACGGAGGCCATCCAGCCCCCCCATACCTTATCAAACTTGGTCAATGCCCCTCTATTCAAGTAAGTTGTCTTATAGAATGGGATGGCTTTGTTGACCAACACCTTCCAAGCTGTCACCGTTGGGGCTGAGGAGCTTTTCCATGAAAGGATGATTCTTTTCTTGGCATAGAAAAGCAAAAGAATAAGAAGAGTCCTTATAGCCCTGGTCGTAGCCAGGGGTTCAACTAGCTGCAGCAAACACACCTCAACAGTCATGGGGACCGAGATAGAAGTGACCAGAGGGCATGGAGAACCGCCAGCAAGCAGATCCCTGACCTCCGAACATTCTAGCCAGTCTGGCCGGGGTCAGGTATATCCTATGTAAAAACTTGTAATGTATAAGTCTGTCCCTAGTGGAAACCAGGGCCTGGAATGCCGCCCCCCAGACATCGTCCCAGTCGTCCCTGTCCAGTCCCGGGGCTACAGTCACCCAAGCACTCCTGCAAGGTGACAGCAGCTTGGTAGTTTCCTGAAAAAGTTCCTGATAGAGGCTAGATACTGTCTTAGGAAGCGTTTCGCTACGAGCCAGCGATTCCAAATCCCCGAACTCTAGAACCAAAGGATCCCCACCAAATTGAGCCAGAAATGCATGGCGCAACTGCAGGTATCTAAAGAAATGGGTATTGGGAAGGTCATAGCGTGCCTTTAGCTCATCAAACGTCATAAGGGTACCACTCACCACAATGTGGCTTAAGGTCTTTATTCCGTAGGCAGCCCACACCACTGGGTCCGGGTAGTCCAGAAAGTGTGACAGATTAGGATTCCTCCATAGAGGCGTTTTAGGGGAGAGGGTGAGGCGATCAGAAGGCCTCAACTCTTGTGCCACAGACCATGCTCTGATCACCGACCTCATGGAGTGCGTTAAGGGGTAAGGGGCCCTCGGGCCTCTATAAACTAAGTAGGAGAGTGCCTCATAGGAACCCACACAAGCCGCCTCCAACGATACTGCAGCATCGTCCGGAGTAGAGGTCAGCCAACGGTGTGCAACCGTCTACAAATATATGTTTAGAACAAACCTGATAACCTAGTCAAGATTTAAAAAATGCATACAAAAGTAATACAAGAAAAAAAAGATAATCATGCTACAGATACTTAAAATAAAAAAAAAACTGTTTACGTAACAGAAACTAATGGCACCTGAGGAAATACAAGTATTTTTTAGATACGGTATGTTAGATTGCTTTCTAAATATATATTTCCTTTTTTTTTTTTTCAGAAAAGGAAAAAAAAAAATTCCAGCCCAAGATTCCATTAGCTTGCTATTTTTGTCTTGTAACTGGTGGAAATGCTTTCACGCTGTTCATGTGGGAACTAGTGATTATGTCTTTGAAGTAGAACACTGAGTGGCACCAGCGTCATGAGGGCCAATGGGGAATCATCTCTAACTTGGCCATGTCTTTCATGTATGACTGCAGGGAATAGGATGCTGACTCGCTGGTAATGAATTACACGGATTAGCTGTGGAACGAGGCGATCAGAAACAGGCATGTTCCTGTTTTTCTTCTGCATCTCTTAGGGCTCGCTGGGACAAAAATAGCTCAGGAAACAAATACACACCGTTTCCTTTGGCTTGTTTGTAAAGCGATTATCCAAATGTTGCAGCACATGTACACTTGATATGAGCCGTCCTCTCCAAGGCACGTGTGGCATATGAGAACGCATAGCGCGGTACACTGAATGTACAATGGTTCTGATCCAGGGGGAGAATTTGTAATTCTTTAACATATAAATCCTTCTTCTATTTAAGGTATTATTTCCTACATCATTTTTCACATCTCATTATATATTTAAAGATCAACACAACATTTCCCAATAGATTTGCTAAAGAAAAATCCGACTGCTTTGTTCATTTTGGTTTCAAGTAGAATTTCTTAATACAGTATTTTTCCAGTTTTTGAAATTAGAAAAACAGCTTTCCAAAATAAGACCTGGGTTTAAATAAGTGGAACATCTTACACCCTGTAAAACTACTTCCACGTGTGAAAAAAGTAAAAAAAACAAAAACCAAAGAATAATTTTAGAACTAAAGCCAACATTTTTTATTTATTTTTTTCATTTTGAATAGCGTAAAGGAGAGGTATGACCCCCTGTCAATTTTTTGCAACACTTGTGGAGATTTCCCTTCACTTTCTTTTCCATAATAAAACAACAAGTGACAGAAAATCCCTTGCACTTTGCCACTAATCCCAGTTTTGCCTTATATACAGTATATAATATTTATATGTATATAATATTAGATATTTATATATACACAGTACATACACACATAGGCCCGGATTCACAAACAGCGGCGCATATTTATGCCGCCGTAGCCTATCTTCTTTACGCTACGCCGACGCAGCGCAGAGAGGCAAGCACTGGATTCACAAAACCAGTGCTGCCAAATCTGCGCTGGGTTTCCTAGGCTTAAGCCGGCGTATGTGGAAGAGGATGTGATCCATGCAAATGAGGCGTGACCCCATGCAAATGATGGGCTGAGTCTCAGACAGATACGTATAATGAACGGCGCATGCGCCGTCCCGTGGACGCATCCCAGTGCGCATGCTCAGAATCAAGTCGGATGTACTCTCTAAGATACAACGGATCACTGCCTACGGCGTGAACGTAACCTAAGCCCAGCCATATTCACGTCCAATGTATACAACGTAAAATACGACGATTTGAGTTCCCTGGTGCAGACCTTTGCATGGATGCTGCTGAGTTACACCTCCTTTATGGGGCATAACTTTACGCCGAAAGGAAGGCTTTAGGAGCAAATGTTATCATTTCTAATGCTGGTGTATGCACTGTTCTCCCTTGGATTTTTTTCAACTGTGTGAAGGAAAAGAGTAGCAGGGTGGTCAATACACAGGCACTGACAGGTAAACAATGTACTGACAGTCTCGCCGGATAACGGCTCTCCTTTGGTCACACAGACACAGCATGGGAGGTGCAGACTGCCGATAACCAGCAAGTCTGTTTACATGTTACAAACTGTGATAGGACACAGCGTTCACAGAGCACCTCAAGGGTGTCTGGGAGATGGGGTTCTGGGGGGATGTCCATGGACACCCTCCCAGAGCTGGAAGCCTGTGCTGTAGCCATCTTTTGGCTATAGTACGGACGGGAAGAGGTTACAAACCTTGAGCAAACAGTTATGAAATCTATAATTATGTATATATATATATATATATATATATATATATATATATATATATATATATATATATATATATATATATATATATATATATATATATATATACATATATATACACACACACACACACAGTACTGTGCAAATGTTTTAGGCAAGGGTAAAAAAATGCTGTGAAGTATGAATGCTTTCAAAAATATATACAGTATTCTAATTGTTTATTTTTATCAATTTACAAAATGCAAAGTGAGCAAACTGAAGAAAAATCGAAAAACTTCAAACCAGCTTCAATTCTTACACTTGCACACTTTCACTCACAAAGTCAGGGATTTTGTAGGATTAAAGTCAGATGTATGATTAACCAATCATACCCAGCAGGGGATAATCATCAATTTCATATGTAGTCATTAACTGAAACAGAAACCGCTGTGTAGGAGGCTTAAAACAAGGTGAGGAACAGCCAAACTCTGCTACTAAGGTGAGATTATGGAAGACAGTTTCATATCACAGGTCATACACCATGGCAAGACTGAGCACAGTAACAAGAAACAAGGTCGTTATATTACCTCAACAAGATCTCTCCCAGGCAGATTTTAAAGCAGACTGTGGTTTCAAGATGTGCTGTTCAAGCTCTTATGAAGAAGCACAAATAAACGGGTAACGTCGAGAACCGTACATGCAGTGGTTGGACAAGGAAACTTATTGCAGCAGGTGAAAGACGCAGCATGCTTACCTCCAGCACAGAACTGGCAGAAACCAGTAGGAAACCAGTACACCCATCTACTGTCCTGGGACGTCTTGCCAGAATTTCTCTACATGGAAGAATTGCAACCGAAAAGCCATACATCGGATGTGGAAAAAACAGCTAAGCGACTCAACTATGCATGAAAACCTAGGAACTCAGGTGCAGAAAAATTACAACAGGTGTTCTGGAGTGATGAGTGAAATTGTAAAAAATATTTGGCTGTAGCAAGAGGCAGTTTTTTGGCGAAAGGTCTGGAGAGCGGTACAATAATGAGTGTCTGCAGGCAACAGAGAAGCATGGTGGAGGGTCCTTGCAAGTGTGGGGGCTGCATTTTTGCAAATGTAGTTGGAGATCTGGTCAGGATAAATGGAGTCCTCAATGCTAATAGTGGAAGATATTTATCCATCATTCCATACCATCAGGGAGGCTTGCGATTGTCCACAAATATATTCTGCAGCGCATGTTCAAGATCTTCCTGGAAGACGCTAGTAAAGTGCCCTTCCCAAAAAGCAGCTGTAAGGCCTCTGCCACCGCACCGGTGCTGCAGCAGACCATGAAGTGCCAAATAAAGTATGTTTAACCAAAAACAATTTTTAGGCTGAAAATACCTAAATAGTGTTTTGGGATGTACTGTATTTGCTGGCGTATAAGACTACCGGACCAGTTTCAGCAGACATGTTCGGTCGTGTTCAGCAGACAATTGTCCGGAAGCATTGACCTTCCAGGGCCGCGCACGTCGCCGCGTCATCGTCACCGCGTATCGTGTCCGCGCGGATTTCTGTCTGATGGTGTGTACAACCATCAGACAGAAATCCGGCAGCGGACATTTACGCTGAAAACGGTACGGCGGACCGTTCCGCAGGTGTGTACGAGGTCTATCACTTAAAAAAACTGGTCAAAAATCAGGGGTCGTCTTATACGCCGGGTCAGCTGTTCGGATGCCTGCTGGATGTGCGGTAATACTGTATGTAGCTTCGGCTGCATACAGTATATAACGCTTAGCCAATCCCGGTGAGCGATGTATTCAAATAAATACAGAGCCTGCTCGGATTGGAGTAACACCCTCTGCCAATCCGAGCAGGCTACATACACAGTAGCCTGCTCGGATTGGCTTTGAGAGTCAGAGAGGCGTGAGCTGATGATGTTACAGCCCCTGCCAATCCAAGCAGGCTTTGTATTCATTAATAGAATACATTGCTCGCCATGATTGGCTCCAAAAGGAAGAAATATAAAGCGTCGGAAGGGGGGTCGTCTTATACGGTGAGTATAGGCAAAAAATCTTAGGGGGTAAAATTAGGGGGTCGCCTTATATGCCCAGTCGCCTTATACACCGGCAAATACGGGTACATAAAAAGATGCATTCACCATGTATTTTTTTTTAACTGGGGGGTCAAGGTCCACTTTAAAAATCTTCACTGCTCATCACTTTAGCAATAAACCTAAATTATTCTCTATTTTCCTATGAGACAGAAACAGAGGCAATTGAAAGTTATTTTTATTGAGATATGAATGGTCTCTGGTCCCCAATCTGCATGGTCTAAGGACATAGGTGGCATTAGGGCTCAAAGTTTCACATCTGCTGCTTACATCTGCTGCCTTGTGGATTGGCACCTTCAGGTACATTTCGCCTGAGATCAATGAACACAAGTTCATTCATCTTTGTTTAAAAAAAAAAATGTAATACAGGGTACAACCTTGACAAATGATTCATTAAGAGAGAGCACATTGCACACGCTAAATTAAACATTGAATGGAGCTATCTGAACATGGAGGAACAGAGGGGGTTGAGATAAAAATAGATAATTTCTTCTGTTTTCTACCATTTTGTGCTGCAAGGCAGCACTTCTGGCCTGCCCCTGCTGCCTCCAGGCACAGCTTTTCCAGGGGGCACTGGGCACTACAGTGCCCATCCACCAGGAGCTGGACACCTTTGTGCTCACGTGTGCAGAACTCTGCAATGCATGCACATATGCGCCAGTCTCTGCTAGTTCCCAAATGCTGGAAGTGACAAACGGAACATCTTTTTAAATGGCAACCTGGAACTGCGGAGGGGAGGTCATTTAGGAGCAGTTAAATGGATGAGCTCTGGTAACTGACTTTTTAAATCTAACCACTTGACCTCTGAAAGTTTTTTTTGCTATTCAGCACTGTGCTATTTTAACTGACAATTGCGTGGACATGCAACACTGTACACAAATTAAATTTATACAATTTAAACACAAATAGAGATATCTTTTGGTGGTATTTGATCGCCACTGTTTTTTTTATTATATAAAGGAAAGAAATACAGAATATTTAAAAAAAACTAATAATATTTATTTTCTTTTTGTTAAAAAACATATTAAATAAAATCAAATTTCTTCATAAATTTAGGCTAAAATGTATTCTGCTACATTTCTTTGGTAAAAAAAAAAATGCGCTTCCTGATCCTGATCCATACAGGCATTATACTAATAATGATGGTGATCAGTGACTTATAGTGTGACTGTGATAGTGACACTGGTTAGGGGGGGATGCTAATACAGTGATAATACTGCACTAATACTGTACTTATGGCACTTACTGGAAAGGGGTTAACTTAAGGAAATCAAGAGGTTATCTGTGTGCCTAACAAGTGTATTGTGTGCTGCTTTTACTAACAGATCTGTCTACTTTTTCTCCCTAAAATCAGAGCAGATTTCAGGGAGAACACAGAACTCTGTGCTGTGGTTGGCACAGCCAATCAACAGGTTTCAACCTAAATCATTGGCTGAAATCTGCTGAAAAACTCATGCTGTGTCCAATCACATTACAGGTTATAAACCAGGAGTATGCCGCGGAGCCTGGCTGTCCCACCCACTTGTAGTATATCTCCTGTGAGCGGTTTGGCAAGTGGTTATAGTGGGGCTCCACCCAAAAGGGGAAGTACCACTTTAAGGCCT
Organism: Rana temporaria; assembly: GCF_905171775.1. Classification (NCBI taxonomy): domain Eukaryota; kingdom Metazoa; phylum Chordata; class Amphibia; order Anura; family Ranidae; genus Rana; species Rana temporaria. The sequence continues at coordinate 371,960,383 of NC_053492.1, read as the reverse complement.
CCATCCCCCCTACTCCTCTACAAATAGCACTTTGTTCTGAGAGGTACCTGCTCCCACTTCTGCTCAGATCACCTAGGCAATCCATCACAGGTCCCAGAAGAATGCAGGACCATTCACATTGCGCAGCCCGACTCGCGGATGCACGTGGCTTTGAAGCTGCAATGCTGTCACAGCCGGATACTCACAGTTGAAATGCTGACACCGGGGAGAGAAGCCCGTGGCTGGGGGGATCACATCGCTGGATCATGGGTGTTTATTAAAAGTCAGCAGCTACAGTTTTTGTAGCTGTTGACTTTTAATAAACCAAAAAACGACTGGAGCTCCGCTTTAACAAAGCAGGTAAGGTTAGACAGGTAAACATATAAACAAAATCTAAAGCGTCATCTGATGGCTGTATTGGCTATTTTGAGAATACAATATATTCATAAGCTATTTTTTTCAAACTTTTTTCTAAATGTTTTGCCCTGAACTTAACATATACAGTAAAACCTTGGTTTGCGAGCATAATTCGTTCCAGAAACATGCTTGTAATCCAAAGCACTTGTATATCAAAGCATTTTTTTTACAGGGTATAAAAGAGAAGAGAGGCACCTCTAAGTGTAGCAATAAGTTTCTAAATGTTGTACCTTTATTAACACTTAAGGACCGCCTCCTGCACATATACGTTGGCACAGCTGGGCACAGGCACGTACAGGTACGTCGCCTTTAAGAGCCCACCCGTGGGTGGCGCGCGCCCGCGGTTCGAAGCTCCGTGTCCAGCGATCGGTCACAGAAGCTGAAGAACGGGGAGAGGTTAAAACACAGTGTAAAACACACCTTCCTCGTTCTTCATAGTGGCACTGTCATTGATCGTCTGTTCCCTGATATAGGGAAAGACGATCAATGACGTCACATGTCCAGCCCCGCCCCCCTACAGTTAAAAACACACGAGGTCACACTTAACCCCTACAGCGCCCCCTAGTGGTTAACTCCTAAACTGCAATTGTCATTTTCACAGTAAACAATGCATTTTGATAGCACTTTTTGCTGTGAAAATGACAATGGTTCCAAAAATGTGTCAAAATTGTCCGATGTATCCGCCATAATGTCGCAGTCACACAAAAAAAAAAAATCGCTGATCGCCGCCATTAGTAGTAAAAAAAAAATATTAATAAAAATGCCATAAAACTATCCCCTATTTTATAAACGCTATACATTTTGCGCAAACCAATCGCTAAACGCTTATTGCCATTTGTTTACTAAAAATAGGTAGAAGAATACGTATCGGCCTAAACTGAGGATAAAAATGTTTTTTTATATCTTTTTTGGGGATATTTATTATTGCAAAAAGTAAAAAATATTGCATTTTTTTTCAAAATTGTTGCTCTATTTTTGTTTATAGCGCAGAAAATAAAAAACGCAGAGGTGATCAAATACCACCAAAAGAAAGCTCTATTTGTGGGAAAAAAAGGACGCCAATTTTGTTTGGGAGCCACGTCGCACGATCGCGCAATTGTCAGTTAAAGCGACGCAGTGCCGAATCACAAAAAGGGGCAAGGTCCTTAACCTGCATATTGGTCCGGGTCTTAAGTGGTTAAATGTAACCATATTGCTACACTTGGAGGCTCCTCTCTTCTCTTTTATACTCAGTTGTGACATGACGCTACTCTTATATCAAGACATCGCTTGTATATCAAGGCAAAATTTATTAAAACATTTTGCTCATCTTGCAAAACGCTCTCAAACCAAGTTACTCTCAAACCAAGGTTTTACTGTATATACTGTTTATAAACCAATTCCCCCTTTTTCGTATATACGCTGGGTAAATAGCTTTACAAATACAATGTTATTTATTCCTAGAAGTAACCATGACATCAAGATAAACACTTCTGCCTGGAACCTTTCATATACGCGGTTCTCTCGGGACATTTGTTTTCATGCCTCAAGTACTCTGTAATGAGATATTTTCAGCTGCAATATCATACACCCAGGCTAAATAGGACAAAGGGAGGAGACGGCCTTAATGTTAGTCCTGGAGAAAGCTCTCCGCTGCAGCATAATAAAAATGTTTCCTGGCCTCCAGATGTAGCCAGTATGAAAATATATCTTCCAGGCTTTTCAAAGTATTTCTAGGTAATTTATGTCCGTGAAGGCTAGATGACTCACCTTATGACATTCTAAACACAACTCTTTAGACTGAAAGCTTTATTTTACCACTGAGGAAAACATGTGTGGTCCATTTTAGCAATATAATATACAAGTATATTAAGAGATTCTGATGCTCCTGAGGAGTGGAACAAATAAAGACGACTGTTAGGCCAGTGCTTTCCATTCTGTCTATACAGAAATCAAGATCTCTTGATCTGTCCATTTAACTTAAAGCCAAATACCAGGCAAAACATTTTTAATATGGATAGGGCCCGAGCATTATTTCTATATAAAATCCCAACATGTACACAGAAAACAATAATAGCTAACAGAGGTTCCAACATCTTTTCACTTTATCCTAATCTTAGAAAACAGTTCAGCTAGATTTTCATTTTATAGTAACTAGCAAAAGTGAGCCTATTCCACGATGGGCGAGGTTAGGAATATTGCAAACAATGCAAAAAAAAAAAAAAATAGTAATAATTTAGCTTTCAGTATGTGGAAGCGAGGAGTGTGAAAAGTATGCAAGCTGGTAGTATGTACAGGAAAGGAATGTTGGGGGTATGACAGCAGGCATTATGTGCAGAACAGTGCAAATGATATGACAGCAAGCTGTATATGCATGAGGAGTGAAAAGGGCACGACAGCAGGCAATCTGTGCAGAAGAGCATGACAGCAGGCAGTATGTAAAGAATATGAATGCTGAGGACAGTGGGCAATATGTAAAGGAGAGGAGAGGAGACCAGAGCACACAACAGCAGGCAGAATGTACAGCAGAGGAGTGCGGAAGGTATAACAGCAAGCAGTATGACCAGAAGGGGAGCGTGAAAGGTATGACAGCAGGCAGGAGGAAGGTATGACAGCAGGCAGTACAGGAGAGGAGTGCAGAAGGTATGACGGCAGGCAGTATGTACAGGAGAGTAGTGCAGAAGGTATGACAGCAGGCAGTATGTACAGGAGAGTAGTGCAGAAAGTATGACGGCAGGCAGTATATACAGGAGAGTAGTGCAGAAGGTATGACGGCAGGCAGTATGTACAGGAGAGTAGTGCAGAAGGTATGACAGCAGGCAGTATGTACAGGAGAGTAGTGCAGAAGGTATGACGGCAGGCAGTGTGTACAGGAGAGTAGTGCAGAAGGTATGACGGCAGGCAGTATGTACAGGAGAGTAGTGCAGAAGGTATGACGGCAGGCAGTATGTACAGGAGAGTAGTGCAGAAGGTATGACGGCAGGCAGTATATACAGGAGAGTAGTGCAGAAGGTATGACGGCAGGCAGTATGTACAGGAGAGTAGTGCAGTAGGTATGACGGCAGGCAGTATGTACAGTGATGTGGGGGAGCAGGTCTGCTCTACCTGGTTGCTTTTGACACAGCCAGACAAACATATCATCTCAGACTTGTGTATCCTGGCACAGCTATTGGCCGACCACATGAAGAGACTGACCAGTGAGGATCTGCAGGTACCAGACTGGAGTTTTGGGGCACAAACTGTTCAGAGAGTTGACTGGCTCTGGGTTTGAGAACCAATCACCTACACATAAAAACATTTAACTTCTAAATTAACACAGAGGACACATACCTAATCACGATTTACACCTGCTTAGTTCTTTAGAGAATACCCAGTAGAAACTTTCAAGATGTTTGTATGATGTTGACATCAACTAGGCATCATTGGCAGTGTGAACAATACATTTCTTAGCAAAGTATGTTAACTCTGCTGCTAGGAATCTGGGGCTGGAAAATCTCCCAGCATGTACAAGTTCCTGAATAAAAAGGAAAACACACCCTCTCTATATTCGTTTTTGTTCCAAGGTTCACTTAGAGGTTTTGGCAAGTATCACAAACTGCATCACATAACAGAAAGTAGTACTTGGTAGTGATAAAGTAATATCAGACAGAAATAATTCACGGGACGGTAACTCAAAAATAAATAAACACTACAGCAAGAGAGGGACAACCTTCTAAAAAGACATACTCAGGAAACACATTCAGGGGAATTCAACAAAGGAACTTACCCCCTTCATGACCAGGCCGTTTTTTTGCTAATTGGCACTGCACTACTTTAACTGGTAATTGTGTGGTCATGAAACACTGTATCAAAACGAAATTTATAGAATTTTTTTTTTTAGAATTTTTTTCACACAAATAGAACTTGCTTTTAGTGGTATTTGATCACCACTGGGTTTGGGTTTTATTATATAAACGAAAACAACCGAAAATTTGGAGGGGGGGGGGGAATTAATTTCTGCTATAAAACATCCAATAAAATATTTTATATATATATATATATATATATATATATATAAATTAAAAAAATCTAATTTCTTCTTAAATTTAAGCCAAAATGTATTCTCCTACATCTCCGGTAAAAAAAAAAATATATCCTAATACCCCTGTGTATGGGGATGTACTCCAAGAAATAGATTTTACAGGCAAGTCCAAAAATCCAGTTTTCTTTATCGTACATCACAGGACATAGAGCCACAACAATATTATCCGTTACTCATGAGGATGTCCCGAAACAATGGTCATGAGGGGAGGGAGATACAGGCACCTCCAACAGGCCAAAAAATAAAATGCATCTGCCTGTGGGAGTCATGCTTGTAACTGTCAATCTTGCTATTGCTTGTAGTTTCGCAACAGATGGAGGGCCGCCAGTTTGAGACCCCTGTTCTAAAGCCTCTGACGGACAGCTAAGCCAACCCTAACCCTGGAACATGTACAGGAGACATAGATCTTCACCCAAGACAGAATGACGTCCACTGTTTTTGGGCTGCCCAGCTTTTGGGGCCTGCCTGATAATTGATGACACAGCTGAGTCTTTTTTCCAATTCAAGCTTGAATTGTCCTAATAAATTAGTATTGTCACCCCAGGACAGGAAAGGTGTTAATGGCAGAAACACAAGGTAAAAATAAACGTTAAAAAAAATCACATAAAGAAAGAAAACTAATGCAGCCACCACATCAGAGCATAGTCAAGCTTCAAATATTTCACTTTTGTTCTAGGTTTAGATAAAAATGTAAATATTTTAAAGCATTAACAAGAAAAGAAAGCCACCTCTGAATGTTCAATAAATATTGAAGGATACCATAGTTAACCTGTGTTAAATACTCACACTGTGTACTCCAAGTACTTTCCATACAGTCAAACTGATAAGTCCCACTCCACACCAGGCATACAGCGATCCCCAACCTAAAGCTCTCAAGGCAAAGGATGCACCACTTTCTGGCAAGGAAGCTGTGGCAGTAGCACCCTAAAAAAGAAACAAAAAACATTAATATTGAACTTCCGTCCACATATAAATATAATTTACTTGACCCCATGCAAACATTTGAGTTAGGTCGGACATTTAAATAAATCCTGTTCCTCTACCCTTGTAGTCATCAATATATGTCACCGTATTAATGCATTATAAGTCCATGTATGCTTATTGGTGCTGATCAGAGCTGAGATGTGAAGCCCTGCTGGTGCTCAGGATTACAGGGATGCCGGGGTGAAAAATAACTCATCCAGTGAATGGTGAACATTAAAGCAAGAAACCAAGGCACACCTGAGCCAATCCTAGTAAGGATAAGTACATGTGAAAGCCTCATGACGCGTACACACGATCATTTTTCAGCTTGTAAAAAAACAAAGTTTTTCAGCCTCTAGAAAAAAAGCTTTTTTCAACTTCATCATTAAAACGATGTTGCCTACACATGATAGTGAAAAAAAATGCTCTAGCAAAGCGCGGTGACGTACAACACGTACGACGGCACTATAAAGGGGAAGTTCCATGCTGATGGCGCCACCCTTGGGGCTGCTTTTGCTGATTTTGTGTTTGTAAAAGACGATTCGCGATTTTCTGTCTGTTACAGCGTGATGAATGTGCCATCTCCATTACGAACGGTAGTTTTACCAGAACAAGCTCTCCCGTCTTATAACTTGCTTCTGAGCATGCATGGGTTTTTAACGTCGTTAACCACTTCAATACCCAGCCATAGTCATATGACGTCCTGGGCTTTGTGTGGTGAAATCTGAATGATGAGGGCAGCTAGAGGCATCATTCAGATATCATTCTTTAGTGCCGGCGATTCTGTGCACCATAAGAACGATCATAGCGACGGTTCCGACGCTTGATCGTTCTTACAGGCGGCGGGAGGGGACATCCCCCCTCCCGTCACCATCCAGTGCTTCTCCGGGCTCTCCCGTGCCATCGGGGGCCCGGAGAAAGAATCTGCGGGACTGGGCGTTCCTAATTGATTGACAGGCTTCCGACCGTCGCATACAGCGCGTCACGAGTTGCCGAAAGAAGCCGAACGTCGGTGCGCAGGCGCCTTATAGAGCCGACTCGCAGTCCGGCTTCTTTCGGCAACTCGTGACGCGCTTTATGCGACGGTCGGAAGCCTGTCAATCAATTAGGAACACCCAGTCCCACAGATTATACCCGGAAGCCGCGGAGAACATCTATCTCTAAAACGGTATGTACGGCAATGATTTAAAAAAAAAACACCGATTGTGCTTCTAACAACTCGCCTGAATCTATGTTAAAAAAATGTAATCATTTTGCTGCGATTTGCATTTTTTTTGTTTGGCCAATTAGTTGTTGGGCAGATTAGAAAACACAAATTGCCACAAAACATTTTTTATGCAGCTTCTCCATTGAAGTATATTGAACCAAAATAAACAAAATAGCACAGTTTTGCGTTAAAAAAAAAAAAGTCCTTGCCCTTTCCAAATACACAGCAGCTGAAAAAATCATGGATGTGAAACCATGTAAATAAACTGTAGTGTGTTTCTGCAAAAAGCACAGAGGTGTGACCCAGGCCTGAGATGTTTAGTAACATAATTGGGGTTAAAAAACTAAAATTAGTACAAAAAGAGCAAATAATCGCTTTTGTAAGGGGTTAATTCTTTACTGTGGGACAGTGAAAGTAATATTTACAGTAGAGATGTGCTTTTTTGTACTATAAAGGGCTAATTGTTTTATTTTTTTAACCCCATTATGTTACTGGTAATCGATTAATTTCTTAATCGATTCGTTGTTTCGGCCCTACATCTCTTATAAAGTTTTAGTTTTTGCATGATATTGCCATTGTGTATTTGTTTATGTCTTTGTAAATTTATTTGTCACAGTACAGAGGGCCCCTGGGTTACGAACCCGTTAGGGACTTTCCTCCTGTTTGTAGATCGGAAATGTTCGCAAGTCGGCCGCGCATTTGCAGACCGGCAATTACGGACATTTCCGGTGTTTTGTCGAATGCCGTTCTGCGCATGCGCGGCCAATTACGGCCTTTTTCCCGACGCTCCGTCTGGCCGCGTATGTGCAGAACAGCAGACGGTCCGTGGAAAATGGCAGAAGGTCCCCGCAGCGCCCAGTTCGTAAGTAGGAGAAGTTCGTAACTCGTGCGTTCGTAAGTAGGGGACCCCCTGTATTTGTCGAAGCTTTTTTTGTTCATATGTCACAATAAGTTGCATTCATTATCATTATATTTGAATATGTCCAATCAGCCTGTGCTCAATACTTTTCAGAACATTTGATGTTCGTTTTCGACTGTAGTTCCAAAAAACAGGAGCAAGAATGAAAACATTTTCTCAACAGAACAAAACTTGGAATGTGGTTTTCTTTAGGGAAAAAATCACACATATTGTAATGAAATCTGTTCAATACATCAGGGATTACATCTAAAGAGCAGATATGGATGACATTTTAAAGGGCTTTCGAACAAAATTAGTTGACAAACGATGTCAAGAGAGATTGTTCTAAGAATGAATGTTTTGATAAGGATTTTCATATGTTCGCGGGAAATTCTACTAGTGTATGGTCAGCATTAAAGGGGTTGTAAAGGCAAAAGGTTTCTTATCTTAATGCATGAAGATAAAAAGCCTTCTGTGTGCAGCAGCTTCACCCCCTCCTCAGCGCTCCTAAAACGTACCTCTCTGTCCAGCGATGTCCACAAGTGTCTCAGCCATCCTAGAATTTCTTACCCGATTGGCTGAGACACAGCAGCGGCGCCATTGGCTCCTGCTGCTGTCAATCAATGGCAATAAGCCAATCAGGGGAGAGAGGGGGCGGGGACGGGGCTCCTTGTCAAATGGACACAGGGAGCTGTGACTCTGCTCAGGTGCCCCCATAGCAAGCAGGAGGGAGAGGCCAGGATCACAGAAGAGAAACCCAAAAAGAGGAGGATCTGGGCTGCTCTGTGCAAATCCACTGCAACAGAGCAGGTAATTATAACATGTTTGAAAAAACGATACTTTACAATCACTTTAAAGCGGTGGTTCCCCCTTAAAAACAACTTTTTTTTATTCCACTGCCCCCCCACATTCCATCACGATGAAGGCACATATTTTTTTTTTCCTGCTGTACATACCTTACTACAGCATATTCACCCGTGCATCCGGGTTGCGAGTCCCGCGGGAGTGGGCGTTCCTCACATGCTGTTGATTGACGTTTTGCTCAAAAACGAGCTCTCCCCCCGTCGCGTAAGCCGCGTCACGGTTGGCGAAAGGAGCCGAACGGCGAGTCGGCGCTATACTGCGCATGCGCATCGCCGTTCGGCTCCTTTCGCCAATCGTGACGCGGCTTACGCGACGGGGGGAGAGCTCGTTTTTGGGCAAAACGTCAATCAACAGCATGTGAGGAACGCCCACTCCCGCGGGACTCGCAACCCGGATGCACGGGTGAATATGCTGTAGTAAGGTATGTACAGCAGGAAAAAAAAATATGTGCCTTAATCGTGATGGAATGTGGGGGGGCAGTGGAATAAAAAAAAGTTGTTTTTAAGGGGGAACCACCGCTTTAATGTTCAGTTACCTATAAGCAAATCAGTCAGCTTTTTACAGCATTGCATTGTGAGTTTCTTTTTTTGAAAGAGCTATCCTTCAAAATAATTCTCAGAAAAAGAAAATCACTGCATCCCAAGAAACCATAGTTCATCCAGAGATACATACAAAAAAAAAAAAAATTACTTAGAGGAAGAAAATTCCTGTCTGGACCCTAGAGGCAAATTACTGCCACAAACATTGTACTGTGTACTGGATTTCTAGAACTGAATGCATTCCTTTACATGCTGTTCTTTGCAGAGATCATCCAACCATTTGTGTAAGAATCTACCGTATCAACTACAATCAGTTCCTGGCTGCGACCCATTTTCACAACTGTTACCTTAAAAAAAGCTCGCAGTTTGAAGATCAAATCCTATTTTTTCCCAACAGCAAGGGTGCCATTGTATCTTTTGTAGCTTTGGGGTTTATTCACGTAAGAGGTTTGTGACACATTGTGCTGTATTTTTTTTGGTGGAGGCAAAATACACGAACAGTAGAAAATCTATTGTTTTTAGAAGGTTCAGTCTATGCATGCTCAAATTTGTTGTGCATTAATCTGCATTTGGCCATGAGTCAAAAATGGAAAATTATGTTTCTCTCTCACATTCTCAAATCTATGCCTCTAAAGCAGTGGTTCTCAACCTTTCTAGTGCTGTGACCCCTTGATAAAATGTCCCAAGTTGTGGGGACCCCTAACAGTAAAATTATTTTTGTAGCGTTGGTTGTCCGCACCAAAGCAGAACAAGCTATTTGCGCATTTAGAGCTCCCTGAGTCCCTTCCACTCCTACAGTATTAAAACCCCTTCTGGTACATTTTAGGTTTTACCACTCTATTTGTTCTCCTTTCCTTCCCTTTTATCTCTCTATCCTAATTTCTTGTTTTCACCCATCCCTCTCTCTAGCCATCTTTCTGGTTCTCTCTCTTATTCTTTCTCTCCCTTATTCTTTGTTCCTCTAATGCTCTTCCTTTCCCTTCCATTGATTCTCTATATTTATTCCTTCTCATACTCCTTGGTGGTGGGGAGTTGGGATGAGTGGCAGTGCTGGTGGGAAGTTCTGATCGGCCAACTTGGATGCTTTTGATCAAGGTCATCTGCTGATCTGAGAACTGTAGTGGGGACTTTTAATGGCAACTATAATCACAGGTAGTGTTACTCACTGTGTCTCCAACTTTGTGGTGTCTCATAGCAGTGACACCTATGCTGAAATCAGGAGATAGGGTCCCCCTCAAGCCCCTCCCACTTCACATTCCTCACCAGTCAGCCGTGAACTCAATGGGCGGCTGCGAAGAGGCTGAGTGGGTGGCTGTAGGCTCCAGGAACAGCCCAGCTGGGTGGCCACAAAGAGGCTGGCAGAGCAGTGTGGGCTTCAGGAACAGCCCAGGATATGGTGACCCCTGGCAAATCATCATTTGACCCCTGAGGGGGTCCCGACCCCCAGGTTGAGAACCACTGCTCTAAAGGGTTATTTAACCTTTACAAATAAAATGAAAAAATAAACTTACACTGTACCCCCTCCCCAGTTTCCGTTGGACTTATTTCTAGAGGTCGACCGATATATCTGCCGATATTTGGTCGTTTTTAAGAAATCGGACGATTATTGTGAAAATTAGGCCGATTTTCAGCTGCCACACTAAACCCTGCTGACCAGTGCCCCGCTCCACCTACAGCAGCACGTGAAATGAATCATTCACCCACACTGCCGATAGTCTGAGCGCCGGCCCCTATAGAGGAGAAGAGAAAAAAGTTTCACTAGCACCGCCCAGCCCTGCCCCCCTACCTCGGTGGGCTCTTTTGGTGGGACACCTTGCTCAGACTGACAAGCTGGCATTGAGTTGCATTGTGAAAATGTGATCCATCCCCCTTCACAACGCATCCCCCACCCATGGCCAGCACCATCCATCCATCCCCCTCCACAACACATCCCTCACCCACGGCCAGCCCCATCCATCCATCCCCCTCCACAACGCATCCCCCACCCATGGCCAGCACCATCCATCCATCCATCCCCCTCCACAACGCATACCCCACCCACGGCCAGCACCATCTATCCATCCCCCTCCACAACGCATCCCCCACCCACGGCCAGCACCATCCATCTATCCCCCTCCACAATGCATCCCAATCCAAAAATCGGCCACAAAAATCGGCATCATATATAGGCCATCGGCCTATTATCGGTAAGGCCGATTATTGGTATAGCTTTTATATAAGTATTTTCTGAAAAATCAGTATCGGTAGCAAACTAGACCGATGTTACCGATGTTGCTACAAGGGGTTTTACCGGGGTGATGCATCCAGCTGCAGGCATCACCCTGGTACCGTTCTTTAGAGCTAACAGTCAGCTTTATTGTAACAACAAACAATGCGGCTCAACAGCCACTTGGCTGTTTTTACATACAGTGAGAGGGGACATCCCCCTCCACCGCTTGCCCGGGCTCTCCCATCCCACCAAGAGGCCCGAGCAATGAGCCAGCACGTCCGCCGGCTGGTCGAATGCCCGAACAAAGCCGATGCTTCGTTCGGGTCTCGGATCTAGTAACCTGGAAGTGATTTTTTTTTTCGGCACCGGAAAAAACGATAATGGTCGATCCCTAGTTGGAAACCAAATTAAACTGACTTTAGAACCTTTATTGTATTTTCCACAAATGAATTACTTCGCAGTACAATCAGCTAGAGAGGTAACTTATTTTAAAGCTCCTCAATTGCTTCTAAGGAAAATGTAATGAATAATTTGTAGATACAATGGAGAGGGACATTCCGCTTATCTAGTTTTCCTGGTGACTGATATCACTAAGTGATAAAGAAAATCACACATTTTGAGTGGTCGCCAGAACAGGAGAAGAGGGGAAATCTTCCAATGGGGACACTAGTTCTGATAACCCTGTTTTGGCTATGTCACAGTCATCAACTCTGTCCTCAGGGCTCACCGACAGGCCAGGTTTGCAAGATAACTGAAATACATCACAGTTGATATAATTTGCTTCTCAGTGATTGCAGTATTCTAGTCTGCATCTCCCCAAGGTAATACATAAAATCTGGCCTGTTAGTGGGCCCTGAGGACAGGGATGATGACCACTGGGCTATGAGATAGGATAAGAAGGAAAATCTCCCCAATGAGACACAGGTGGCAAAAAGAAAATTGACAGGGGTTATAAACCTCCATTTCTTTATGGAAAACAAAAAATTGTCTATAGTTCTTCTTTAACATCTAATCCGAACATAGTAGTTACACAGCAACAGATTATTAATATTTGTTTGGGTGTGTTGGGGAGAGTGAATTAAACCATAATAATTAAAGTTGACAATTGTAAGCACTTCTGAGACTGGTATAGCTTCTCCCCACCCCTGTAACTGTTTTTCAAGACAGCTTGGTCTCCATGTAAATGTAAGAATAATATAAATAAAAAACGCAAGATAAAAATATACCGTATTTATCGGCGTATAACACAAACTTTTTTCCCCTGAAAATCGGGGACAAAGCAGGGGTGCGTGTTATACGCCGATAGCGTACCTCAGATCTGTCATCTCCTCTCCGTTCGGCTCCTCTGCTTTCACTTTACACACACACACAGTCTCGCCTCCGCCACCGCCATTGGACCAGTGTTCTGCCTATCACAGTAGCTGGTCCAATGGCGATGGCGGGACTGTGTGTGTAACGTGAGAGCCGAGTGCAGAGGAGATGACGGCTCAGTGATTTCCTGATTCAGGCTGCTGGCGTGGGAGATGGTGAGACTGCAAATGATATTAGTTTAAAAAGGCATTAATGACAATAATCAGGCTGCAATGAGGACTTTATTTGTGCTGGATTGAGGACTTTATTTGTGCTGCATTGATCAGGCTGCATTGAGGACTTTATTTGTGCTGCATTGATCAGGCTGCATTGAGGACTTTATTTGGGCTGCAGATGGACATTGATGGTCACTGACCCCTAATTTGCTTCAAAGTTATTTATTTAAAAAATATATTTTTTTCCTGAAACTTCCCTATTAAAATTGGGGTGCGTGTTATATGCCGGCGCGTGTTATACGCCGATAAATACGGTAACTCATAAACTGAATGCTATCATTATGGATATAAACCTCAATCCTGAATATTTTTTGCTGTGTTTTAAAATTGCTAGCTGTGCTTTAAAATAAATCTGTCCCTAAAATGAAATTGCTTATATTGTCTTCTGCTGCCCAAGCCACTGAACACAGATGTAATCAATAGAAATCTCAAACGTTACAAAATTTTACACCGTCTGATTATTTGCTGCAGTCAGTTGTTCCTCCATTTGACCCTTATATTACTACTGTAACCTGTACCAGCATGTTTTTTTCATTTCCAAATAATTGTGGCAAAAAAAAATAATAATAAAAAAAAAAAAATCAGGTCACCTTGAGAAGTCCACTTTCCAAAAAAAGGTTTAATTTCCTGGCATTTTTATTTGTAGTTTCAAACCAGAAAGTACGGGAAACTGATTTTTTGCAATTTTTTGGGGTCTTTTTTCCTTTTTATAGTAAAAAAAAATCACCAAAAAAGTATTTAAAAAAAAATATTATATAAAATTAATTTGTAAACAATGTTGCATGAGCGAGTATTTGTCAAGCACAATATTACAGTGCTGGAAACTGGAAAATGGCCTGGGAAGGAAGAGGGTGTAATATGCTTGTCCTCAAGTGGTCATCTTATATCAAGTTTCAGTGTTACAGGCTTTCCTGCATGCATGCACCAACACATACCTTACTGAACCAGTGAGGGCTTTTCTTCTTTGCAAGAGACAGTGTTGTACCAAAACCTGCGAGCATTCCTGCTGTTGCAACAGTGCCAAGAAAAATTCCTCCTGTTATAAAAATAAAAACTGGATTTAATATGCTATATGAAATATATAGCAACAACATCACTGGCAAATTACAGATTAGACTATATTTAGGGCTCATGTACACAGGCGCCGTGGCCTGTACAGCGTGAATGGGCCATTTGTTTTTCCCATTAAAGTGGCATACAGATAGACTATAGGGGTTATTTGCAAAAACTGGAGAAGGAAAAATCAGGTGCAGCTCTACATAGAAACCAATCAGCTTCCAGTTTTTATTGCCAAAGCTTAGCTTAAATTAGAAGCCGATTGGCTACCATGCACAGCTGAGAGAGCCATAAACGCCAAATATTTAAATGTAATTCCGTGAGAGCCATACAATATGTTTAAAACTATAATATCCACATCTCCCCCCACTCTAATATCCACATCTCCCCCCCACCGTAATATCCACATCTCCCCCACTGTATACGATTGTCTGCTTGCTTACCACTACACAAGCAGGCAGATTCACGAGCAGTTGAGGCGGGTGATGATGACGTCAGCGTGCCGCTCACCTAGGCCGCTGCCGGGTGTACCAAGATGGCCACGATCCGGAGCTAGGCTGAAGCCGCGGCCTTTCCTTTGGGCTCAATCAGCGGATCGGCAAACCACGCGATCTGCGGATTGAGAGGCGAGAGCCAGATGCAGCCATCAAAAGAGCCACATCTGGCTCGCGAGCCATAGGTTCCCGACCCCTGGTCCAATTTAAGAACTATTCCCCCATCCCTTCACACCTGTCAATCGAGCCGTTGTGTCCATACAGCTGCTGCATTCCCATAGAGCAGGGATAAGCAATCAGCGGACCTCCAGCTGTTGCCAAACTACAAGTCCCATCATGCCTCTGCCTCTGGGTGTCATGCTTGATGCTGTCAGTCTCGCTATGCCTCATGGAACTTGTAGTTTGGCAACAGCTGGAGGTCCGCTAATTGCATATCTCTGCCATAGAGTAACACAGGCCCGGATTCAGATAGGAGATACGTTGTATCTCTGAGTGCGGGCCGTCGTATCTATGCGCCTGATTCAGAGAATCAGTTACGCATAGATTTCCCTAAGATCCGACTGGTGTAAGTGTCTTACACCGTCGTATCTTAGGCTGCATATTTACGCTGGCCGCTAGGTGGCGCTTCCGTACAGTTACGTGATGAATATGCTAATTAGGTAGATACGCCGATTCAGAAACCAACGTCCGCCCGGGATTTTTTTTTTTTACGTTGTTTGCGTTAGGCTTTTTCCGGCGTAAAGTTACCCCTGCTATATGAGGGGTATATGCGGCATATCCTATGTTAAGTATGGCCATCGTTCCCGCATGGATTTTTGAAAATTTTACGTCGTTTGCGTAAGTCGTTCGCGAATAGGGCTGGACGTCGTTCACGTCGAATCCAATACGTCCTTGCGGCGTATTTTGGAGCAATGCACACTGGGATATTTCACGGACGGCGCATGCGCCGTTCAGAAAAAACTTCAAAAACGCGGGGTCATCTAAAATTTAAATAAAACACGCCCACAACATCCCCATTTGAATTAGGCGGGCTTACGCCGCCACACATACGTTACGCCGCCATAACTAAGGGCGCAAGTTCTTTCTGCATACGGAACTTGCGCCCAAAGTTACAGTGGCGTAACGTATCTAAGATACGTTACGCCCGCAGATAGATAGAGCATTCGGGCCACAGACTGCCTGCACGCAGCTACAACCACATAAACAAACGGCCCATTCACACAGTATGGCCACAGAGCCCACGTGAATAAGGTTTTAACTGGTTTGGTAAAATTTTGGTGAAAACTACATTGAAAATGTACATGTAAATGCAGAATACATAAGCCAGGGAAATAAAATGTAACACTGAAATACTTGGAGCTGTCATGGCTGATTTCTCCCTTTAAAATGCTAGCTGCCTGTTGGCCCAAAGGCTTTAATACTTTCTAATTCCTTGGAACAAGTATGCACATCAGGACACACTTGGGAGCTATGCCCAAATATCTGGAATATTACCCATAAGGGTCAATAAGTGTGCCCTATGTAAAATGTACAGACATACAGGGGGTTAGTTACCAAAGGCAAATCCACTTTGCACTACAAGTGCACTGCAAATGCACTTGGAAATGCACTTGGAAATGCACTTGGAAATGCAGTCGCTGTAAACCTGTGGGGTAGATCGGAAAGGAGGGGAAGCTCTGCTGATTTTATCATCCCATCATGTGCAAGCTAAAATGCTGTTTTTTATTTTCCATGTCCCCCTCGGATCTACAGCGACTGCACTTCCAAGTGCACTTTTAGTGCAATTTCAAGTGCACTGGCATCATTGTTAGTAAACATCAGGTATTAGGGGGAGGAATAGTGCCCCATTGCTGGTATCATAGGGAGTAATATTGCTCTATTAATTGTGTCAGTGGGAGAAATGGTGCTCCATTGTCGGTGTCAGAT
Organism: Rana temporaria; assembly: GCF_905171775.1. Taxonomy (NCBI): domain Eukaryota; kingdom Metazoa; phylum Chordata; class Amphibia; order Anura; family Ranidae; genus Rana; species Rana temporaria. The sequence continues at coordinate 371,944,185 of NC_053492.1, read as the reverse complement.
GGCAGAATAGTGTCTCGTCAGTGGGAGGAATTGTGCCCCAAGGACCGGAAAAAGGCAAGCAAAGGGCCGCATCCGGCCCTCGGGCCGCAGTTTGGAGACCACTGACCTATAGGGTACCTTCAACTTTTTTTACAACATAAATAAAAAATCTATATAGAAAAAATCTATATAGAAATATAGTATATAAATAAATAGATCGATATTACACAGTACACACATATTATACATGGATCATCATAAGAATATGACTTTTGACAGCATAAAGTTATACTGATTGGGTTGTCAATGGTATCAGCCCTATATAAAAATACACACGCACTTAGCAGCAATCTAAGGCTCCATTCACACTAATGCGTTTTTTGGTGCATTTTGCAGAAATGCAGGGACATTTTTTAACATGGGTTCCTATGGAACATGTTCACATCAATGCTTTTTTATGCCTCTGCGTTTTTGGAAAGGGTCCGGGACTTATTTTCCCGCAAAAAGAAGCGTTTTGCATGTAATAGAATTCAATGGACCCACATCCAAAACGCAAGTACTGGTTTTGCCACGAACCTGTTTATAGCTGGTTGTTAAAGGAAATGTAAAAAAAAAAAAAAAAAATTGATAGCGGTAAAAACGCACATCAAAAAAACGCAGCAAGCACCGCAAAAACGCTCAAAAGCTTTTTTTCCCGCAAAAAGCAGCGTTTTGCATGTAATAGAATTCAATGGACCCGCATCCAAAACGCAAGTACCGCGTTTTTACCGCGATTCGCGATTTTTTAACCTGTTTATAGCTGGTTGTTAAAGGGGGAAAAAAACGCAAAACGCAAATCGCGGTAAAAACGCACGTCAAAAAACGCAGCAAGCACTGCAAAAACGCTCAAAAGCGTTTTTTTCCCCGCAAAAAGCAGCGTTTTGCATGTAATATAATTCAATGGACCCGCATCCAAAACGCAAGTACCGCGTATTTACCGCGATTTTGTTTTTTTTTAACCTGTTTATAGCTGGTTGTTAAAGGAAATGTAAAAAAAATAAAATTGATGACTAAAAAAAAAAAAACTCAAAACGCAAATCGCGGTCAAAACGCACGTCAAAAAACGCAGCAAGCACCGCAAAAAGCACTGCAAAAACGCTCAAAAGCTTTTTTCTTGCAAAAAGCAGCGTTTGGAATGTAATAGAATTCAATGGACCCGCATCCAAAACGCAATTACCGTGTTTTTACATTTTTTTTTTCAACCTGTTAATTGCTGGTTGTTAAAGGAAATGTAAAAAAAATAAAGTTAATGGCAAAAAAAAACGCAAAACGTGGTAAAAACGCACGTCAAAAAACGCAGCAAGCACTGCAAAAACACTCAAAAGCTTTTTTTCATGTTTTTTTTCCCGCAAAAAGCAGCGTTTTGCATGTAATATAATTCAATGGACCCGCATCCAAAACGCAAGTACCGCTATTTTGCCACGATTCGCATTTTGCGATTTTTTTTTAACCTGTTTATAGCTGGTTGTTAAAGGAAATGTAAAAAAAAAAATTGATGGCTAAAAAAAAAATAACGCAAATCGTGGTAAAAACGCACGTCAAAAAACGCAGCACACACAGCAAAAATGCTCAAAAGTAACATGCATAGGTGTGAATCAAGCCTAACAGAGTAAGTGATCTTTTAGCTGTTCATTTCCAATGGTGTATTTGGGTAGCCTCGGTGGCGTAACGCTTAGCTCGGCTGGGTGCCGATGCTGAAGTCCATGGGTTCTTAGAGGGAGGCTTGGTTTTTATGAAAAAAAAAAAAAAAAACACTTCAAACTTTTACTCCATTTAAAAATTAGGGCTATTTTTAAACATTCTATTATAGGGTACCTTGAACTTTTTTTTACAAAAACAGGCACACCTCTCCGGGCCTTGCTCTTGTAGCTGCCCCCCTATGGACCACAGTGCCTTCCCAACCACACCTCAGAAATTGACAGTTAAGGCTCCATGTACACAGGAGGTTTTCACAACTGCTAAATGATTAAACTTGACAGATAGTAATCCACGTTTAAAATGCCCGTTTTGCCGCATTTACATGCCGCGTTTGGCCAAAGACGAAAAACGCCTATAAACCCAAACGCGGCTAAAAACCGGTACCGCGTTTAGCCGTGTTTGGCATTTGAAATGTAGAAATGTCTGAACACATTTTTTTGCTTTCAAAGCAATTGCCTAAAAACGACTGTAAACGAGACGGTGTACATGGTCACATAAGATAACATTGAATGTGTTCAGGAGCAGTTGAAAAAAACATCCAACTGCCTCTGAAGGCGCGTTTAACAGCAGCAGTGTACATGAGGCCTAATGAGAAGTCTTTAACCACTTAAGCACCGAACCTTTAGGCAGCTAAATGCCCAGGCCATGTTTTGCGATTCGGCACTGCGTCGCTTTAACAGACAATTGCGCGGTCGTGCGACGTGGCTCCCAAACAAAATTGGCGTCTTTTTTTCCCCACAAATAGAGCTTTCTTTTGGTGGTATTTGATCACCTCTGCAGTTTTTCGTTTTTGCGCTATAAACAAAAATAGAGCGACAATTTTGAAAAAAAAAAAACAATATTTTTTACTTTTTGCTATAATAAATATCCCCCAAAAACATATATATAAAAAAAAATGTCCTCAGTTTAGGCCGATACGTATTCTTCTACCTATTTTTGGTAAAAAAAAATCGCAATAAGCGTTTATCGATTGGTTTGCGCAAAATTTATAGCGTTTACAAAATAGGGGATAGTTTTATTATTTATTTATTTTTTACTACTAATGGCTGCGATCAGCGATTTTTTTCGTGACTGCGGCATTATGGCGGACACTTCGGACAATTTTGACACATTTTTGGGACCATTGTCATTTTCACAGCAAAAAATGCATTTAAATTGCATTGTTTATTGTGAAAATGACAGTTGCAGTTTGGGAGTTAACCACAGGGGGTGCTGTAGGAGTTAGGGTTCACCTAGTGTGTGTTTACAACTGTAGGGGGGTGTGGCTGTAGGTCTGACGTCATCGATCGTGTCTCCCTATAAAAGGGATCACTAGTTTGATGCAGCCGCCACAGTGAAGCACGGGGAAGCCGTGTTTACATACGGCTCTCCCCGTTCTTTAGCTCCGGGGAGCGATCGCGAGGGGCGGCTAGAAATTAATAGCCGCTCCCCGCGGGTTACCGACCGCCGCATGTACCGGGGGGGATCCCGATCGGACCCCTGACCCGCGGAAAGGCGGGGACATACATGTACGCCCATATGCCTGTACGTGCCATTCTGTGGACGTATATGTACATGCGGCGGTCGTTAACCGGTTAACTACATAATTCAGGGCTTGACATATTTGCTTGGAATCTAGGAGCCAGCTTAAAAAGTTAGGAGCCAGTTTTTTTTTTTTAACGACCGACAAAGCTGATTATGGTGTATATACTGGAGTTTTCTTTATTTTATCTTTTAATACTAGTAATGGTGGCGATCAGCAACTTAGAGCGGGACTGTGACAGTGTGGCATACAATCTGACACTGGGTCGGAACTGCTACTGACATCTCAAGTGACACTAATACAGTGATCAGTAATAATAATATACACTGTTTTTATTTCCTGCCTTGCAGGGACACAAGACCGCCATATCCCTGCTTAGGCCCCTTCCACACCGGGACGGATCCACTTGCAGCGGTCCGCCAGCTCAACGGGAGATCTCTCCGCTGAGCCGGCGAATGACAGGTCCCTCTCTGCTCACTGAGCGGGGAGGGGCTTGTCCAGCACCGCTGTCTCCTATGGAGAGATCGGACGAAAACCGACAGCATGTCCGTTTTCATCAGATCTCACCTGATCCGATCCGCCATGGACGGATGGTGACGTGTCGCCATCAGTCTGATTTTAGCGGATCGGATGTCAGCGCACATGTCACCGCTGACATCCGACGCTCTATAGAGAAGCATTGAGCGCCGGTTCAGGTCCGCCGGAAAAACTGACAGGCGGACCTGAACGCTCCGACTGTGTGAAAGGGGCATAAGGGTTCGATCAGGTCCATCTGAAAAACTGACAGGCGAACCTGATCATACAGCCTGTGTGAAAGGGGCCAATTAAGAAAAAAAAAAAAAAAAGCTATTAAAAAAAGGCTATATGAAGCTATTTAACCACTTCCATACAGGGCACGTATACACCTTCCCGCCCAGACCAATTTTCAGCTTTCAGTGCTGTTGCACTTTGAATGACAATTGCGCGGTCATGCTACACTGTACCCAAACTACATTTTTATCATTTTGTACCCACAAATAGAGCTTTCTTTTGGTGGTATTTGATCACCTCTGGGATATTTATTTTCTGCAAAAAAAATAAAAAAATGACCGAAAATTTAGAAAAAAATAGTTTTTTTTGTTTCTGTTATAAAACATTGTAAATAAGTAAGTTTTCTCCTTCACGGATGGGCACTAATGGTACTGCACTGACGGGCACTGATAAGGCGGCCCTGATGGGCACCGATGAGGTGGCATTGATGGGCACCAATATGCGGCACGGATGGGCGGCACGCATGGGCACTGATAGGCGGCACAGATAGGCGGCATGGATGGGCTTGGATAGGTGGCACGGATGGGTGGCACAGATGGGGACAGATAGGTGGCACGGCTGGGCACGGATAGGCGGCACGGCTGGGCACGGATAGGCGGCACGGATGGGCACTGATAGGCGGCATGGATGGGCACTGATAGGCGGCACGGATGGGCACTGATAGGCGGCACGGATAGGCACTGATAGGTGGCACGGATGGGCATAGCTGGGCACTATTGTATGTGTTGTACTAATGGATGCCAATCAGTGCCAAACAATGCCTGCCAATCAGTGATGCCCATTGTGGGCACTGATTGGCATCCATTGCGGCACTGATTGGCATCCATTTTTTGTGTCCTCATCCCTGGTGGTCTAGGGTGGCATACCTTTCTTTTTAATCCCTGGTGGTCTAGTGGGCATCCCTGGTGGTCCAGTGGGCATCCTCGGGGGGCTGTGCTGATAATCGATCAGCACAAACCCCCCCTGTCACAGGAGCAGCCAATCGTCTCTCTTCTACTCGCGTCTGACAGACGCGAGTGAGGAAAAGCCGATTACCGGCTTTTCCTGTTTACATGGTGATCAGACGTGATTGGACACGGCTGATCACGTGGTAAAGAGTCTCCGTGAGGGACACTTTACCTTGATCGGTGTTGCGGGGTGTCAGACTGACACCCTGCAACAACGATCGCCGCGATGCGCGCCAGCGGCTCAGAATCCTGAGGACGTCATATGACGTCCAGTCAGGATTCTACAACCACTTTGCCGACGTTAATATGTCATTGGCGGGCGGCAAGTGGTTAAACCAGCTCCACCCCACACTCACCATTAGGCTAAAGGCACCTGTATAAATGTCACTGGTCCCAAAAAAGTGTCAGATCTGTCCGCCATAAAAATTGCAGATCACCACCATCACTAGTTAAAAAAAAAAAATGCCATAAATCTATCCCCTATTTTGTAGACGCGATAACTTTTGCACAAACCAATCAATATACGCTAATTGGAATTTTTTTTTACCAAAAATATGTAGAATACATATTGGCCTAAACTGAGGAAGATTTTTTTTTTTTTTTTTGGAGGGGGGTACAGTAATTATTAGAGCAAAAGGTAAAAATATATATATATATTTTTTAATGTTCACTTTTTTTTGTTTATAGCGCAAAAAAAACAAAAACGCAGCGGTGATCAAATACTAGGAAAAGAAAGCTCTATTTGTGGAGGAAAAAAAGACATCAGATATGTTTGGGTACAGCGTTGCACGACCGCGCAATTGTCAGTTAAAGCGACGCAGTGATGTATTACAAAAAATGGCCTGGTCAGGAAGGGGGTAAATCCTTCAGGGGCTGAAGGGGTTAAATGCTTCACGTGTGTTTTGTTGCATGCAAAAACATGCATTTTATTGGCCATTTACAAAGACAGTTTTTCATGCGTTACATTCACTGCATGCACAGATATAAATGGAGCTTTACACTTTGTATTTGGTGACAATGTAAAAAACTGGCGAGGACTACTATTTAATTATTCTACAAACCGCACACAGGCTGTCTGGGGAGACTTGGTACTGGCACCAGACTAGTTTATATGGACGGAGGAAGCTCAGCACCTTTAATGAGAAGCAGCTTGTCCTTCGGGGTGACCTGTGCTCCGTATTCCCCATCCGTGTCCTGTACAGCCGCCCGATCCTCCATGACATCCCAGAGAGGTGACAGGACACGGCATGTACGGGGGACACGCTCACCGAGACCCCGCCCCTTCCTCCACAAACTGCTTCCGGTTCACTAACACCTAACACAGATCTGTGCACAGAACCTGACACACTGATTTCCTGTATAATTCCTCCATTTCTGCCATGTCTTTGTTTATATTCCCTCTAATAATACACTATAATATATAGAGGTGGATGTCTTCCTATTATACAGTGTGTTTACAATGAAATGAAAGTAGTGTAATAAAAAAGGAGAAATAATATGTAATTATTATAGGTGTATAATGCTAGGGATGTGGGAGCGCACTCACAGCAGGTTCCTGTAGTACACTGAAAAAAAAAAAAGTTTTTTGTAGGTACACTGCGGTGCTATTGTTAACCACTTCAATACCACGCACCTTCCTGCCCAAGCCAATTTTCAGCTTTCAGCGCTGTCGCAATTTGAAAAAATTGCGCGGTCATGCTACAATGTACCCAAACAATTTTTTTATAATTTTGTTCCCACAAATAGAGCTTTCTGCCCAGCAATGACACTGATGGGTGGCATTGCTGGGCATTACAGATTTAAGGTGTTCCAAAATGGTGCCAATCAGTGCGCAGATAGGTTGAGTTCAGGCAGCTTACACTAAGGTGACCAGATTTTTTAAATGAAATCCGGGGACATATTTTTTCTTTACTAGTAATGGCAACAATCAGCGGCTTTCTGCCCGCCGCCCCCTGCCCGCCTCACAGCCTCTCAAGTCTTACTCTTCCGGCACCGGCTACTACTGGATGGGGAGCGGAGGAAGATCACTCCACCAGGGAAGGCAAAGCGATAGGCAGGTGGCTGGCCAGGATTTGAGCCAAGGCAGAAAAACATGCGCCCGAAACTGAAGAAATATTCCCTCCTCTCCGACCAGCACATGATCATCAGAAAGGGGCACAGATAATGGGAAAAATACAACCCCCTTATGCTAGTAGGCACGGCGGAGTGGGGGGGTGTAATTCTAATTTTTTTATTTTAATTCTGCACTGACTGTCTTTAAAATTGCCCCTGCCCCCTATTAAATCCAATCTGGGGACAAAACCAGGGACAGACTTGGTCGGGGGACAGTGTCCTCAATCTGGGGACTGTCCCCTGAAACTGGGGATGTCTGGTCACCCTAGCTTACACATGCCCGTACCCCTGTTTGTGCAGCTGCTGTATCCTGATAGATTTGAATGCACTGCCTGCACACAGCACCTGGAGTCTAGAGATACTGAAAGAAACTGCCTGTTCACTGTTTACGCCCCTCAGCCCTCATGTGAATGAGGCCTTTGGGGAGCAGTCACAGTACAACACTCTCTAATGCCTGCATTACAGGCTGAGGCTGTGGTCATGTGAAATCAGCATTAAAGGTGAAATATTTTTTTCAGAATCATACTTACCTAGGTGGATGCAGCATCGGTGCAATGCTGTAACTGGCCCCGCCGGCTCTAACACTAAGAACCAAGCGACAATCGCTAAGTTCTCAGAGCTACCTGAACAGAGAGCTGCCCGCTTTTCCCGCGCTCACTGGAGATCTGTGCTGTGGAAGGGGCGGGAGCAGCTGACTTAGGGTGACCACGTGTCCCGGATTGCCCGGGACAGTCCCGCATTTTGCAGGTCTGTCCCGGGTACCTTCATTCCAGGACAATACAGTATCCCGGAATGAAACTGACCCAGCCACCCCCCCGGACCAATCTGATGCCCCCAAAAAAGGCTGCCACATCACCGCTTTACTCACTGAGTGAGTGAGTGAGTGAAAAACTTATATAGCGCAGCACATGCGAACTAAATCGCCTCTGGGCGCTCGTTGTTCCTGTCTCTCTTGATATCAAAAGAGATGAGTTTTGATCTGTCTTCTGAAGGCCAAGTGGTTCTCCTCCAACCGAATGCTGGTTGGTAAAGCGTTCCAAAGTCTGGGACCCTGGAACGCGAATCTTCTTTCTCCTTTGGATTTGTATCTGGCTTTGGGTATCTGGAGCAGATTTTGGTCGGTGGATCGCAGTACGCAATTGGGGTTGTAAGTTTTTTTTTTTTCGCATAGATATTGAGGGGCCCTTCCATGGATGCACTTATGCGTCAGACAGAGTGCTTTAAAAGCAATTCTGTTTTTTACAGGCAACCAGTGAAGGGCTCTCAGCGAAGGTGAGATAGATTCCCATGGTTTTATCCCAGTCGCAAGTCTGGCGGCCATATTTTGAACGACTTGCAGACAAGAGATTTGGTACTTAGGGAGTCCGAGGTAAAGGGAATTTGCATAGTCCAGTCTGGAGTTAACAATTGTTCCCACCACGACTGCTATGTCTTCTTTAGGAATAAATGGAATGAATCTGCGTAGTAGGCACAGCAGATGGTGGGATCCGCTGACTACTGACCCTATTTGTGCGTCCATTGTCATGTAGGTGTCGAAGATGACCCAGAGACTTTTGACTTTGGCGCTAGGGGTGATGATTTCGCCCAGAATGGGCGGGGGTGTCCAAGTTGGTGCAAGTTGGTTCTTACGACTGGCGTGAAGCACTGGCAGTACTTGTCCTGGCCGGGAATGCCTGGAGGAGCACGATTCTCGCCCCACTTGTGATTGTATTAATCATAAATCCTGCTTCTTGTGTCCAATCACTGTGCTGTCATTCGTTACAGCACAAGCTGATTTTTGAGAAGGCAGGTTTCCCTGAATGGTAGTTTGGAAATGTGGTCACCTTAAGCCGACCGTGTGCCTATCAAGGCATGTGGGAAGATTTATTGTCGCGGATCTTGCCCCAGCCTGGACCTGCTCTTAGTGTGTCCATCACTTCCTGTAACTTCTCCCAATGGTTGCAGCAATTTCAAGTGCATAGTTGCCAGTCACCGTCTCCCCGCGACATTCCCGGAAATCAGACAGACATCCTGCTCAGGCTCTGTCACGGACAGTGGGAGTTTGGCACTGACACAGTTATCACAGCCAGTAGTGTCGCTATGGAGGTGCAGACTGCATCTGGGTGACACCAGTGACGTAGCTATCAGGGTTCTGTGTGGCTCCTCTGTCACACTGAGTTACGCCCACCATATGGCTCCTTTCAATCTCCAGTCTGGTCCCCATTAAACTAGTGATTGGTGGGATCGGCTGAGGAGGGGCTGAGTGTCTTCTGTGCCTTGCGATGCCGCTGGCCTTCCCCCTTCCATGCAGCTTATCTCTGGGTTATTAAAGGATATAGGACGGTGCGTGGTGAACAGGGAGAGACACCCGGTAGTATGATGCAGGCACCCATGCCTGTAGCCATAAAAGCCAAAGCCACAGTGAGTCCTCCTATAGAAGGCTGTCTGCTGACTGTGCTGAGCCTGACTCCTCAGTGCCACTGAAATCAGCAACTTCTGTGTGCCTTTCCCCCCATCGTCCTGTCCGAGTGTCTTTTTGAAAGATAAAAATTGCATTTTATGTTCAACTCGATCAGACCAAAATGAGGGACAGGAATTTGTCCAATGAAAAATACAAAAAGTTTGTCCAATGGAGCGTACACATGGTCGGATTGTCCGATGAAACAGGCCCAGTGGACATTTGTTGTCAAAAAGTCTGATCGTGTGTATGGGCCCTATACACACGATTGGACTTTTTGACAACAAACTTCAAAATGAGCAGGTTTTTCAGAAAATCCGAACGGATGTACGCTCCATCGGACAAACTTTTTCGGTTTTCTTCGGACAAATGTTCGCTCTGCAAACAGGCAAACTTTCGGACAACAAGAGTCAGATGGAGCAAACTCCTATTGTGTGTACAGAAGTCCATCGGACTTAAAGCGGGAGTTCACCCATTTGTAAAAAAAAAAAAATTTCTCCCCTTAGCTTCCTGCTCGTTCGGTCTAGGGGAATCGGCTATTTGTATTAAAATATGAGCAGTACTTACCCGTTTTCGAGCTGCATCTTCTTCCGTCGCTTCCGGGTATGGGTCTTCGGGAGCGGGCGTTCCTTCTTGATTGACAGCCTTCCGAGAGGCTTCCGACGGTCGCATCCATCGCGTCACTCGTAGCCGAAAGAAGCCGAACGTCGGTGCGGCTCTATACTGCGCCTGCGCACCGACGTTCGGCTTCTTTCGGAAAATCGTGACGCGATGGATGCGACCGTCGGAAGCCTCTCGGAAGCCTGTCAATCAAGAAGGAACGCCCATTCCCGAAGCCCATACCCGGAAGCGACGGAGAGGATGCATCTCGTAAACGGGTAAGTACTGCACATATTTTAAAATAAATAGCCGATTCCCCTAGTAAAAACGAGCAGGAATCTAAGGGGGAAAAGTGCCCTCTAAGGGTGAACCCCCGCTTTAAGTCCTAAGTACAAACACGCACGCTCAGAACCAATGCAAAAGATCAACCAGCAATAGCAGAAGTTGCCCAAAGGGTGGCACTAAAGTGCAGAAAAACCACGTAGTACGTCAATTACGCTTGTTGGCTGAAAAAGTCCTGCCGTGTGTATGCATACCTCATACACGCGTTCGGACTTCAAACAAATTTTTCCGTGGATTTTTGTTCGAAGGGCGTTGGCCGTGAACTTGGTATGCATACACACAGCAGCACTTTTTCAGTAAACTTTCCCAAAATCACATGGTTTTTCAGCTCTGTTACGCCCTTTGGTCAACTTCTGCTATTGTTGGTTGATTTTAACGTGTTTGTACTTTGGATAAAAGTCCGATGGACTTCTGTACACACGATAGGACTTTGCACCGTCGGACTTTTGATGCCGAAAGTTTGTCCGTTTGTAGAGCGAAATTTTATCCAATAGAGCGTACACACGGTCATATTCTTTTGAAAACCTGCTCATTTTGAAGTTTGTTGTCAAAAAGTCTGACCGTGTGTATAGGGCTTTAAAGGCAGTAGGGGACAAGTGCAGTATCAGATCAGGGCTGCAGCCATACAGGTGAGTATAAATGTTTATTAAGGCCTGTACACACAATCAGACTTTTTGACAACAAACCTCTGACGGACCTGTTTTTGCAGACAATCCGACCGTGTGTTACGCTCCATCGGACAAACATTTTTGCTTTTTCATCGGACAAATGTTCACTGTGAGAACAAACTTTCCGGCAACAAATGTCCGATGGAGCAAATTCGATCGTGTGTACACAAGTTCATCATGCTGAAGTCCAAAGTACAAACATGCATGCTCAGAGCCAATGCTAAAGATCAGACAACAATAGTAGAAGTTGCCCAAAGGGTGGCGGTAAACAGCAGAAAACCACGTAGTACGTCTATTATGTCACTATTAGCTAGATTCCCATAGAGTTATGTCGGCGTATCAGTAGATACGCCGACCTAACTCGGAATCTGCGCCGACCTAAGTTTAAGTGTATTCTTAAACAGAGATACACTTAACCCTTTTTAAGATACGACGGCTTGCGCCGTCCTATCTTAGGGTGCAATATTTAGACTGGCCGCTAGGTGGCGCTTCCATTGCGGTCGGCATAGAATATGTAAATCACTAGATACGCCTATTCACAAACGTACGCCCGTCCGACGCAGTACAGATACGCCGTTTACGTAACGCATTATCAGGCCTAAAGATATTCCATCAAATAGTTGGAATAGTAATGTTAAAGTATGGCCGCCGTTCCCGCTTCGAAATTCGAAAATTTTACGTCGTTTGCGTTAGTCGTCCGTGAATAGGAATTTACGTCATTTACGTCCACGTCAAAACTAATAGGCCCGTGCGATGTACGTTGCCGCAATGCACACTGGGATATGTAGGCGGACGGCGCGTGTGCCGTTCCAAAAAAACGTCAATCACGTCAGGTCAACCCGAATTGCAATAAAACACGCCCCCTCAGCCTATTTTGAATTAGGCATGCTTACGCCCGCCGCATTTACGCTACGCCGCCGTAACTTAGCAGGCAAGTACTTTGTGAATCAGGTACTTGCCTCTCTAACTTACAGCGGCGTAGTGTAAAAACACGCTACACTACGCCGCCGCAAAGTTAGGGCGGGCTATGTGAATCTAGCCCTATGTTCGTGTTTGTTGGCTGAAAAAGTCCTGCCGTGTGTATGCATAACAAGTTCACGGACAATGCCCTTCGGAGCAAAATCCACGGAAAAGTCTGATGACAGTCAGATCGTGTGTAATAGGGTTTACTTTTACTTCCTGTATACGTCTCCTGTGCATTTTCATGTAAAAAAAAAAAAAAGCATTTTAGCATGTGTGTGAAAAAACAAAAAGACAGTGAAGAGAGTTAAAAGCTCCTCAGTGTGTTTATATATCACGTTTCACAGCAAGCGCTGTTTAGCTATTTGTTCATATTTACACCTCTGGTTTAAGGTAATAGACAACAGCTGCAATCTTTTATTAATCTCACAGTTTTAGGTACTTACATTGGCGCGGGTGTTTTTTTTTTAATAGATCCTCAACGCTCGCTGAGACAGAATGACCTCCCCTTTCACCATCTGATCTGTATATTCCGCACTCTGCAGATGCCAATGACCGCTACGACATTTAATGGCAGCTGATGAGGTATAAGTAACGCCTAATGAGGCCTTGCAAAATGGTTTTGTCTAAGAAGTCTATGCAAAATGAGGTCAACCCTGTAATCTTTATATTAAAGAAAGCGCTGACATTACTACATCAAAGTGATGTACTGCTTATGGACAACTTAAATACCCAATTTCTCTTTGTATCCTTAATGATCTCTATTTCGTACATAAAAGTAATCTCTAAATAACACCTTTTAATTCCCCTTTTTTTCTGCTACTTCTAACATATGCCTAGAAATAACTGTTGAAAGAAAATATTTTTTTTTTCTTTAACCTCTTCCTGACGGCCGTACGACTTTATACGGCTGCAGTGTGGATATAAATTTCCGGGAGGCCTCCAGCCACTGGGGGGCGCGCGCATGCCCGCCGCATCACTGAGATGCCGATGCACGTGCCTGGTGGCCGCAATGTCCGCCAGGCACCCGCGATTGGCGGTTACAGAAACAAGGACGTGGATCTGTGTGTGTAAACACACAGATCCATGTCCTGTCAGGGAGAGAGGAGACCGATCTGTGTCCCTTGTACATAGGGACACAGATCGGTCACCTCCCCCAGTCAGTCCCCTTCCCCCACAGTTAGAAACACTATGCAGGGCACACATTTAACCCCTTCCTCACCCCCTAGTGTTAACCCCTTCAATGCCAGTCACATTTATACAGTAATCAGTGCATATTTATAGCACTGATCGCAGTATAAATGGGAATGGTGTCAAAAGTGTCCAATGTGTCCGCCATAATGTCGCAGTGCCGATACAAATCGCAGATCGCCGCCATTACTAGTAAAAAAATAAATAATAAAAAATAATAATTATGTCCCCTGTTTTGTAGGCGCTATAACTTTTGCTCAAACCATTCGCTTATTGCGATTTTTTTTTTTTACCAAAAATATGTAGGAGAATACGTATCGGCCTAGACTGAGAAAAAATGTTTTTTTTTTTCAAAATTGGGCTATTTATTATAGCAACAAGTAAAAAATATTGTTTTTTTTTTCAAAATTGACGCTTTATTTTGTTTATAGCGCAAAAAATAAAAACCGCAGAGGTGATCAAATACCACCAAAAGAAAGCTCTACTTATGGGGAAAAAAAAGGACGTAAATTTTGTTTGGGAGCCACGTCGCACGACTGCGCAATTGTAAGTTAAAGCGACGCAGTGCTGGAAGCTGAAATTTCACCTGGGCAGGAGGGGGGTATATGTGCCCAGTAAGCAAGTGGTTAATTAGAAAAAGGGATGTTCACTATTACTCTGACAATTTGTTGATGCTTTGTTGTTGTGTTGCTGGAGCCTTTCCATAGGAATTAATGGCAAATGATGTATTGCTTAGGTAGGAAGAGCAGAGCTCGGCTGGAAGAATTTAAGAAAAAAGAGGCTTTGTAGAAGTATGCAATAAATTTAGGCCTTGTTCACATTGGCATTAGGAATAGTCATTTAGGGCCCAGTCACACTTGCAGTTGGGGTGCAGTAAAACCCCACAATTGAGCCATGTTTTACCAAATCTCAACCGCTCCCCCCCCCCCCCCCCTGCTGCTGTTGAGGCAGCGGCCAGGGGTGTACACATGCCGCAGCTACAATGTTTTGCTTTGCGGCAGGAATTGTACCATCTCTGTTCAAGTGAATTGGGCTGCACTGCAACCACCATGCAAAAGCACACAACGCACGCAGTTTTGGCACAGCTGACTGGTAATTAGGAGGCCCGGTTCACACTGATGCGCTTGAAGTTGGTCAGTTTTTTGTCCATTCTGAGGTATTTTACTGCGGATTTCAGGAGTGGGACATAGCTGCGATTAATGTTCTAGCCAATGAAATCATAGTGTAAAAAGGTAAAAAAGGTGTTAACTTGCTGTGTACTTCCTGGTTTTTGTGGAGAATCGCGTGGTGGAATTCGCACATATGTGAACCATCATTGCGATTCCAGAACGATTTACACTGATGTCTATGGAGACTAAATTGGCAACGCAGTAAAGTCGGACCCTTTTTTTTATCGCATCGCATTTGTAGAGGAATCACAACGCATGTATGTGAACGACCGTCATTGAAAACAATGACTTTGGGATGATATGTGAATTCAAAGTGTTTTTGACGCATCGCATTTGTTATGAACTCGCACAAGTGTAAACCGGGCCTGAAGAGCGATCTGAAGGTGGATCACGCTTGAGATGGCAAAGTAAGTCTAAACAAGGCCTTAGTGTGGGTTTTTGCTGCTCAATGCCTAGCATAGCAATCTACAATGTATAATATGGACAGCAGACAGAGCTGTTCACACTTAAAGCGGGAGTTCAACCATTTCTTTTTTTTTTTTTTTTTTTCCCCCTTAGCTTCCTGCTCGTTCGGTCTAGGGGAATCGGCTATTTGTATTAAAATATGATCCGTACTTACCCGTTTTCGAGCTGCATCTTCTTCCGTCGCTTCCGGGTATGGGTCTTCGGGAGCGGGCGTTCCTTCTTGATTGACAGTCTTCCGAGAGGCTTCCGACGGTCGCATCCATCGCGTCACTCGTAGCCGAAAGAAGCCGAACGTCGGTGTGGCTCTATACTGCGCCTGCGCACCGACGTTCGGCTTCTTTCGGAAAATCGTGACACGATGGATGCGACCGTCGGAAGCCTCTCGGAAGACTGTCAATCAAGAAGGAACGCCCATTCCCGCAGCCCATACCCGGAAGCGACGGAGAGGATGCATCTCGTAAACAGGTAAGTAATGCTCATATTTTAAAACAAATAGCCGATTCCCCTAGTAAAAACGAGCATCCATCTAAGGCTAAAAAATGCCCTCTAAGGGTGAACCACTGCTTTAAGAACATGTAGAGTCTGTAAGGCATTGAAGGCTGTCAACTCCTATCATTTAAGGCTATGGTAACGCTCCATAAATGCTGCCTTTACTGCATAGTGTGTTTGACCAGCGTTTATAAAATATCAGTGAGGTAAAAAGAAAACACTTCTTCCTTAACCACCTGAGCTCCGGAAGATTTTACCCCCTTCATAACAAAGCCATTTTTTGCTTTTTAGCAATGCGCTACTATATGGTAATTGATAATTGCGCTGTTATGCAACACTGTACCCAAATGAAATATATATAATTTTTCACAAAAATAGATGTGTGGTATTTGATTACCAAATAAAATACAGTAAAACCTTGGATTGCGAGCATGATTTGTTCCAGAAACATGCTTATAATCCAAAGCACTTGTATATCAAAGCAAATTTCCCCATAAGAAATAATGGAAACTCAAATGATTCGTTCCACAACCATTTATTCATTCAAGTCCTTCAGTTTATAGTCCATATAAAACAGACCGATGGACTGTTTTCATCGGACAAACCGATCGTGTGTGGGCCCCATCGTTTTTTTTCCATCATGTTTTAAATTTTTCCTATGGATAAAAAAACGATAGAAAAATCCAATCGTCCATGTGGAACTCCATCGGACAAAAATCCATGCATGCTCAGAATCAAGTCGATGCATGCTCGGAAGCATTGAACTTCATTTTTTTTCGGCTCAACGTAGTGTTGTACGTCACCGTGTTTTGGCACGATCGAATTTTTGACTGATGGTGTGTAGGCAAGACTGATGAAAAAATCCATTGGATCAGATTCCATCAGATATGCGATTGTGTGTACAGGGCTTTACTCTCTCATACTGGTCACTGGAATTTCAATGTGGCACATCACAGTAAAGAACTCTCTGAGGATCTGAAAAAATGAATTGTTGCTCTACATAAAGATGGCCTAGGCTATAAGAAGATTGCCAAGACCCTGAAACTGAGCTGCATCACGTTGGCCAAGACCATACAGCGGTTTAAGAGGACAGGTTCCACTCAGCACAGGCCTCGCCATGGTCGACCAAAGAAGTTGAGTGCACATGCTCAGTGTCATATACAGAGGTTGTCTTTGGGAAATTGACGTACAGTATGATTGCTGCAGAGGTCAAAATGGTGGGGGGGTCAGCCTGCCAGTGCTCAGACCATACGCTGCACACTGCATCAAATTGGTCTGTATGGCTGTCATCTCAGAAGGAAGCCTTTTCTAAAGATGAACAAGAAAGCCCCACAAAAAGTTTGCTACCAAGTATCATTTTTTGTGTTACAGTAAGTAATTTGTATAGAATTTGTTAACAAGATAAGCAGTACGGCTGCATTCACACCTGAGCGTTTTGTAGCCTGAAGCCATAAAAAGCAAGAGGGGAAAAAATACATTATTCTCTATGGAGATGGTTCACATCTCCACTCCAAAATGCCTGAAGCTCAAACAAGTTTTGGACCCTTTTTTGTCGGGCAGATTTGGGCATTTTTGAACATTTGTATTCCCATAGAAATTTATGGAAACGCTCGATTCAAGCGTCTAGCGCGACAACGAGCGTTTCTACGGGCGTTTTGTCGATTTAATCTGTTCTGTGAAATAGAACATTCACCCAGGAAGAAGATAAAAAAAATCTACAAACATAGCAACAAGTGATGAAAGAGATGATCATTTCTCCTATTGGCTAAAATAAAAAACGACGAAGTTCAAAAACGTCGGACAACGCTGTATGCAAACGCGCGAATACGTGCGACAAAACGTGTGACAAAACGCCGGAAAAAACGACCAAAAACGCTACGCTCAGGTGTGAATGCGGCCTAAAATAGATCCCCTGAAGCCAGCAACAATCGACCCCCCAGCAGCAAAAGGTCCCTCCCTAGCTACAATAGATTCCCACAGCAACAACAGATCCCCCAGAAACAATAGACCTCCCACAACTAAATGCCTCCAGTAACAATAGATCTGCCGAGCAACAATAGAACCCCAACAGCAACAACAGATCTCCTAGACCCCTGCCTCAAAAGTAGATCTCTACCAACAACAAATGATTTGCTTAGCAACATAAGACCTTCCAGCAACAATAGATCGCCACCAGTAACAATAGACCTCCCCAGCAACAATAGACCCCCCGTAACAATAGATCCCACAGCATCCAGCAATAATAAACCTTGCAGCACACCCGGTCACCCCTTGCCATTACATGCTTTCACTACTGGAGGTGCTGGAACTGCATTCCCTGATGTTCCCGCTGAAATAAAACCCTATGTACTTACTAATTTGTATTCTTTTCCTGTCAGAGCAAAAATGTCAGCCCAATGTCAAAATGTGAGATCCCCTACCTGAGCTTAAGGCTGAGAACTTACACTCTATTTTGGCTTCTTGACAGGGGTAAGGCAATCAATTTGAATTAATGTATCCCAGTAGGATGTTTGGCAGTTCTTTGGCACTTCTGCTGTGGCAGGGAGAGAATACAAGTAATAAAAACAAATCCTTGAGAGGCAAGTCTTAACTTTTATAACAATTTAAGAGCGGAGATTCACATAATCTCAGATTCTCAGTAGTGACTGGTTCTCTTTAATCTGCATGAATAACAATACAGCATTAGCCTATTGTTTTTACCGTGCAATGTCAATCAGTTTCTGTTGCCAGGTAACATTTTACATAAGCTGACAAGTTATTATATTCAATAAATTGATATGCTGAATTATTTTCTTTAGGAATATTATCTTTACATTACATTATTAATACTAACTTTTGGCAAGAGAAACACTCAGAAAAATGTTGCTATAGATGGCCGTAGTTGGACGTGAGCAATTGTTTTGTATACGCATTTGATGACAGTTAAAGGGTCACTAAAGGAAATTACTTTTTTTGCTGAAATGACTGTTTACAGGGTATAGAGACATAATAGTTAACTGATTCCTTTTTAAAATGATTAAAAATAGATAGAAACCAATCATATAATGTACCTACAGTTTCGTTTCGTTTTTGCTGTTGTTTCCTGGTTCTCTGATGTACAGAGCCAGAGAGCCAATAGAGGGCAGTGAAGGTTTTGCAAAACGAAATTGGATTGGGGCTGAGGGGTTTTAGACACACCTCCTTGATTAGTCACCACAGTGAGAAATCTCCCAGTACTGTGGTGATCAGGAAACATACAGCCAGGAAGTGTCCAGAACAGAGGAATTACAGCAACATCAAAGCAAAAACGAACAATGAGGACATGAAACCAGGACTGCAGTAAGGTAAAGGAAGCTATTTAGCTAAAAAAATAAATTCCTTTAGTGACCCTTTAATTTGGTAGTGGCATTCTGAAGATTTAATCTATGATAGTAGTCTTAGTTCAAGATAATACGAGTTACAGAATGAGGTTTTCTACATTAATCACTTTTTATAATAATATCCCAATTTTTTTCCTCAGTTTAGGCTGATACGTATTCTTTTACATATTTTTGTTAAAAAAAATCGCAATAAGTGTATATTGATTGGTTTGTGCAAAAGTTATAGCGCCTACAAAATAGGGGATAGATTTTTACTAGAAATGGCGGCGATCTGCGTTTTTTTTTTTTTTGTCAGGCCTGCGATATTGCGGAGGACATATGGGACACTTTTGACACTATTTTGGGACCATTCACATGTATACAGCGATTAGTGCTATAAAAATGCACTGATTACTGTGTAAATGTGACCGGCAGAGAAGGGGTTAACACTAGGGGGTGAGGAAGGGGTTAAAAGTATTCCCTGGGTGTGATTCTTACTGTGTGTGAAGGGGACTGACTGGGGGAGGTGACCGATCTGTGTCACAGCATCCGTCTCCTCTCTCCCTGACAGGATGTGGAGCTCTGTGTTTACACACAGAGCTCCACGTCCCTGCTGTCACTGCCGATCGTGGGTACCTGGCGGACATCGCGGCCGCCAGGCACGCAAATCAGCATCTCAGCGATGCGCCGGGCACAGTTTTTCCCCGCTGCGCACCCCCAGCGGCGCGCGCGGGGAATGCAAATAAAAGGACATCCACCCGGCAGATGAGAGCCGCGCTGTTGACGTCTTTCGTCTACAGCGCGGGTCTCAAGTGGTTAAGTGGCATATTGTCAACTCTACTCTTGTTTTTGATTATACTTTTTCATTTTCAAACTAATTTTATATTCCGCCAATTACAGTAAAACCTTGGATTGCGAGCCTAATTCGTTCCAGAAACATGCTTGTAATCCACAGCACTTTTATATCAGAGCAAATTTTCCCATAAGAAATAATTGAAACTCAGATGATTCGTTCCACAACCATTTATTTACAGAATCTCGTCAGGAAAAAAAACGTTTTTCCTGACGAGATTCTTGGCAAGAATCTCTTACCGGCCAAGTGTACAGACACTCAATTCAAAAGAACAGCAGTTCTTTTGAATGGCAAGAACACGGTGACGCCATTGAGTATGACAAGCATGCGCTTGTCACATTCAATTGCTGTCGCCGCCATCTTGCTGCACCCTACACTGCCCTTGGAAGATACCGCCCATGCGTAAAAGTCATTTCGAGCATGCGCGGGTTTCCACGGCGACAGGTAAGTATACAGACGCTCTGGTTTTTCGTCGGGCAGTTTTCTTGATGAGAAACCTCAAAGCCTCGTACACACGCTCGGTTCTTGCCGAGAAAACTGAGCGTGTGTACGAGGCTTAAGTGTAGCAATATGTTGCTAAATGTTGTACCTTCATTAAATGTAGCCATATTGCTACACTTAGAGGCTCCTCTCTTCTCTTTTATATTCATTTGTGACATGACGCTACTCTTATATCAAGACATCGCTTGTATATCAAGTCAAAATTTATTAAAAATGTTTGCTTGTCTTGCAAAACGCTCTCAAACCAAGGTTTTACTGTATATAATTCCTTTTGTTATAAATAAGAAAGGGATTATAGCAATAGAATGTAGACTTCATTCACCTACCAACTGGCTTCTACTTTGTCTTCCTAATAATGTTTTTTTCATATTTTCATCATCCAAACTATTACTATGTAACATTCAATCGTAGTATGGCCAAAGCTGCATTACAATTTTTCAGTTGATGAATGCAATAAAATAAATAAATCCCAAAATTAAAGCCAGTTATTTAAATTTTTTAACCACTTCAATACAGGACACTTTCACCCCTTCCTTCAGTGAGGAAAAGCCGATACATGGCTTTTCCTGTTTACACCGTGATCAGCTGTGATTGGACACAGCTGATCACTTGGTAAAGAGTCTCCGTCAGAGACTCTTTACCTAGATTGGAGTTGGGGTGTGCCAAACTGACGCACCGCACCACCGATCACCGTGCTGCGTGCCCCCGCGGGCGTGCGCCGGCTAGTTATCCTGATCACGTCATATGACGTCTGATAAGGATAACTAAACCACTTTGCCGACGTCATTTTGCTATATGGCGGGCAGCAAGTGATTAATAGAGTGGGCAAGGGGTAGAACCCCTGTCTCCTTTGCTGGGAAGATTACAGTGATTGTAAACGCTGAAGGTTTTTTTACCTAAACTTGCCCCCGTAATCCGAGCTGTTCTGGCTGGGGGTTAGTCAGCCAGAACAGCTTACTGAAGAAGAACAGGAACTGAGAAATTCAGACAAAGAAAAAAAAACATTTAGAAGGGAAATCGAAGGAAAAGGTAAGTGAACCAACAATGCACTATCTTAACCACTTGCCGACCTCCTCATGTAAATATACGTCAGCAGAATGGCACGGACAGGCACATGTACGTACCGGTACGTCCTCTGCTTGACGTGGGTCGGGGGTCCGATCGGGACCCCCCACGGTACATGCGGCGGTCGGCAAGCCTCGGGGAGCGATCCGGGACGACGGCGCGGCTATTCGTTTATAGCCGCCCCCTCGCGATCGCTCCCCGGAGCTGAAGAACGGGGAGAGCCGTATGTAAACACGGCTTCCCCGTGCTTCACTATGGCGGCGTATCGATCGAGTCATCCCTTTTATTAGGGAGACTCGATCGATGATGTCAGTCCTACAGCCACACCCCCCTACAGTTGTAAACACACACAAAGTGAACCCTAAATGTTACAGCGCCCCCTGTGTTTAACTCCCAAACTGCAACTGTCATTTTCACAATAAAGAATGCAATTGAAATGCATTTTTTGCTGTGAAAATGACAATGGTCCCAAAAATGTGTCAAAATTGTCCGCCATAATGTCGCAGTCACGAAAAAAAATCGCTGATCGCCGCCATTAGTAGTAAAAAAAATAAAAAAAATAAAAATGCAATAAAACTATCCCCTATTTTGTAAACGCTATAAATTTTGCGCAAACCAACCGATAAACGATTATTGCGATTTTTTTTTTACCAAAAATAGGTAGAAGAATACGTATCGGCCTAAACTGAGGAAAAAAAAAATTTATATATGTTTTTGGGGGATATTTATTATAGCAAAAAGTAAGAAATATTGATTTTTTTCAAAATTGTCGCTCTATTTTTGTTTATAGCGCAAAAAATAAAAACCGCAGAGGTGATCAAATACCACCAAAAGAAAGCTCTATTTGTGGGGAAAAAAGGACACCAATTTTGTTTGGGAGCCACGTCGCACGACCGCGCAATTGTCTGTTAAAGCGACGCAGTCCCGAACTGTAAAAATCCCTTGGGTCTTTAGGCAGCATATTGGTCCGGGGCTTAAGTGGTTAAAGGAACCCATTTAGAAAATAAAAAACGAACCTTTACAACCCCTTTAATTCAGAATTTAAAAAATATATTCTACTTAACTTGCGATATGTAACAAGTATATTTTCAGTGAATCAGATAGGCTTGTTTGACACATGTGATGCTCATAGTAATCTCTCTAAATATTTTTTTTGTCAATTGCATTGTTTGAGTTGACCTTCTTTATAGTAGTTAACCTATTTAACTTAGAAATTCCCCTGTCAACATGGTAAAGATGTGGTTATGTATGTGCATTAACACAAAGGTTTAGCAGTTGAGCTTGTAGAACTAACAATGGAGCATTGAGTCACTATGAATACACAAAGCGGCTTAGCAATTCTAGAAAACTAACTAAGCTGCTGATGTCTTTAAATTACTAAGAACCCCTTCTCCCCAACTAACACACATGCTATACAGTAGCTAGCTGTCTGCCAAAAAACGTTGTTTAGAGTTAGGCGCCTTTCACACGAACGGCTAATTTGCCGCAGTTAAAAGCATGTTTATGTTTTGCTGGAATTCAAGACTCCAGGCACAGCGGTCAGCTGCATTTGTACAGTGCGATTAGCTGCGATTGCGTTTAGCCGTGGCACGATATTGAACGGGGATCCGATTTGGATCCCTGCCAATACCAAGCACTGTATCTGGTATGAATCTTGAGGGGGAACTCCACGCCAAATTTCAAATAAAAAACCGGCATGGGTTCCCCCTCCAAGAGCATACCAGGCCCTTGGGTATGCTACGGATTTTAAGGGGAACCCCCGTACGCCGAGAAAAACGGTGTGGGGGTCCCCCCAAAATCCATACCAGACCCATATCTGAGCAGCAGCCTGGCCAGTCAGGAAAGGGGGTGGGGACGAGCGAGTGTAAAAGAGCTAAAGATGAAAGCGTGCCCCCCCCCCCCGGCGGGAAGAGAACCAGATGGTGGTGAAGCCCGGGACCCCCCCCCCCCCCAGCAGAAGGTGTCGAAGAAGCCCTGGGGGGGGGTTGTCGGGAAGAGGCCCTGTCCCCATCAACATAAATAAAATAAAAAACTAACCAGTAAAGTTAGCCCAAATTTTTTCGTATAATGTAAAATATTTTACACTGCAAGAATCGAGATCTTTATTCTAAGAAAAAAAATTGTGATTCTCATTTTGGCCAGAATCGTGCAGCTTTAATAAAGAGTTCCACCCATAAATATAACATTACATCAGTAGTTTTAAAAAAATGTCCTTAGTCCTTTATGAAATTTTTTTTTTTTTTTTAGATGCCTTCAAAGTGTTGTTGCTAGGCAGAATAGTTAATCTTCCCACTTCCTGCACCTAGGTGCTTAATGCTTCCTAACCTACACCGCACAGACTCCTGGGAATGTAGTGGGTGTAACTTTCCAGGAGTCTGTGCATTCCCCAGTCTCAAAGAATCATGTGACTTGGACAGTACAGGTGCTGAAACCTGATCTGACACTGCTTGTGCAGCACTGAGCATGTGCGAGATCTGCAAGGCTGAAATCCAGGAAGTCATACAGTCTGGCTTCATGATGCCCACACTTAAGATGGCCCCAGTCAATTTCTATTTTATAAAGTGTCTAAATGCTGTAACAACCTAACAAAACAGACCTTAGTTTACAGACTAACTTTACTAGAATACATTAAGCTTGTGTATTACAGGGGTATTTATATTTAAAAAGTGAAATTGTGGCCGGAACTCCGCTTTAAACAGTGTGGGCCGGATTCAGATACAATGGCGTATCTGTCCGACCCGCGTACGTATCTGTCCGGCTCTCCGATACGTTACGCCGCTCTAACTTTGGGCGCGAATTCTTTATTCAGAAAGAACTTGCGCCCTTAGTTACAGCGGCGTTACGTATGTGTTGCGGCGTAAGGCCGCGTAATTCAAATGGGGATGTAAGGGGCGTGTTTTATTTAAATGTGTCTTGACCCCGCGTTTTTTACGTTTTGTTTGAACGGCGCATGCGCCATCCGTAAAATATCCCAGCATTGCTCTAAATGACGTCGCAAGGACGTCATTGGTTTCCACGTGAACGTAAATTACGCCCAGCCGTATTCGCGAACGACTTACGCAAACGACGTAAAATTTCAAAACTCGGCGCGGAAACGACGGCCATACTTAACATTAGCTACAACTCATATAGCAGGGGTAACTATATGTCGGAAAAAGCCGAACGCAAACGACGTAAAAAAAAAGCGCCGGGCGGTTGTTCGTTTCTGAATCGGCGTAAATCCTCATTTGCATATTCCTCGCGTAAAAATACGGAAGCGCCATCTAGTGGCCAGCCTGGAATTGCAGCCTAAGATCCGACGGTGTAAAACACTTACACCTGGCGGATCTTAGGGATATCTATGGGTAACTGATTCTCTGAATCAGTCGCATAGATACGACCGGCGTAACTCAGAGATACGACGGCGTATCAGGAGATACGCCGTTGTATCTCTTTCTGAATCCGGCCCTGTGTGTCTAGTATCTCTTTAACTCTAAAAGTATCTTCTATTGCTCTCAGCCTCCCATAAATCTCTTTCTTCTTTTTTGTGCTACTGTGATTCGGCTTCCTGTTGGAGGGCGGCTACTCTCGATCTCCATGGTCCCTCTGTATGTAGGAATGTAGCCATTCTCTCTCATCCTCACTCCTGTGGTGGACTAGGGACTATGGGATTTGTAGTGTGCATAGAGCAGTGATTTTATGACGTTTCCGTAGCTTTTGCGACGTGTAAAGTTGCCCCTGCTATATGAGGGGCAACCAATGTTAAGTATGGCCGTCGTTCCCGCGTCGAAATTTAAAAAAGTACGTTGTTTGCGTAAGTCGTCCGTGAATGGCGCTGGATGCCATTTACGTTAACGTCGAAACCAATGACGTCCTTGCAACGTCATTTAGCGCAATGCACGTCAGGAAATTTTAGGGACGGCGCATGCGCAGTACGATCGGCGCGGGAACGCGCCTAATTTAAACGATCCACGCCCCCTACCTGGATCATTTGAATTAGGCGGGCTTGCGCCGGGGAATTTACGCTACACCACCGCAACTTTACAGGCAAGTGCTTTGTGAATCAAGCACTTGCCCGTAAAACTTGCGGCCGCGTAATGTAAACGAGATACGTTACGCCGCCGGAGTTTTACTCCATTCTACGAGAATCTGGCCCGCTATATATAATAGGACTAGGAGGATAAGTTGGATCATAGGGTAGCCTGCTTTTCCTCCAAATGTTGGAACAGTGCCAAGAACCATTTCACCACTTGTTATCGGGCTTAAAGATTCAGAAATTGAGCCCCCCTCATTGAAATAACTTGATGCAGAGCTAGCTGCCTCCGTAATCACAATAACATTTGAGTTTAGTAAATCATTTTGATTCAATTGTCATTTTTTTATCATGTATTACAGTGGAACCTCGGTTTAAGAGTAACTTGGTTTGAGAGCGTTTTGATTTGCGAGCAACTTTCGTTTTTAAATTCTGACTCGGTTTGCGAGTGTTGATTCGCAGGAGGAGCAGAATTCAAGCTAAATAGGCCTGCAGTACCTCATTTGGCCTGAGGTACGGGGGCGCAGAAGCCGTGCAGAGCCGAAAATAGGCCTGCAGTACCTCATTTGGCCTGAGGTACGGGGGCGCAGGAGCCGAGAAAAGCCAAACATTGGCCTGCAGTACCTCATTTGACCTGAGGTACGGGGCGCAGGAAACGAGCCGAAGTGTTCTCTGGCCTTTTCGGACATTTTCGGCCCTCTCTGGCGCCCCCACCTCTGGCCGCATTTGGTATTGCATCCCATTGAAGTTATTGTGGAACAAATTAGTTTTGTTTCCATTGACTTCAATGGGAAAACTCGCTATGATATACTAGTACTTTGGATTAAGCGGATTCTCCTGGAACGGATTATGCTCGTAATCCGAGGTTCAACTGTATTTCTTTTTCTCCCTAGCAGTACTTTGAAAGGTTTCATCACCATCTCTACATGATTTGCATACCACAAGTACTCCTTTAATACAGGGTGTCAGCTAATTTGTATGTTGTCTTGCATTACTCATTCTGAAACAGATTGTCATTATCACCATTTTATTAGTGTTAGTCTGTGCAGCTCCTTTTTTTTTCTACTTTTGAATCTAATGTATGAAGGAAATGCAGTGCTAGGACCTATTTTGCAATTTCAGTTATGTCGTGCATGATACATTCTTGATAGGAAAATTCAGAGTATATATTTGCAATATATAATGGGCTTGGTGCTTCAAATTTTTAAGTGGACCGCACCTCAAAAAGTGAACATTTGTTATGCTATAGGCAACAGCTAGCAGTGTTTACTGTGCCTAAGCAGTACCCTAAGGCAGTGGTTCTCAACCTCAGGCCTCAGCTACCCCCTACGGTGCATGTTTTCAGGTTTTCCTTTACTTTGCACAGCTGCTTTAAATCAATATAAATGACATGGTATTAATAAGAGCTATGTTCTCTAAGAGAAGTTCCCAAAACATAGCCTGAATGGGGGTACTTGCGGACTGAGGTTGAGAACTACTGCCCTAAGGGCTTGTTTAAAGGGTCACTAAAGGAAAAAAATTTTTGCCTAAAATTAATGTCTGCAAGGTAGACAGACAGAATAGTGTAATGATTCTGTTAAAAAAACGAGTAAATACCTATTAAATTCCTTCATCTATATCAGAGGTCTCCAACCTGTGGTCCGCGGCCCAACGCCGGGCCGTAGCGCCTCTGCTGCCGGGCCGCGGAGGAGACAAGTAATGTCAGCGGTGCGGTGACGGGGAGAGAGATGACGTCATCTCTCATTGCCCGCGCCGCTGTTCAGTCCTTACTTACAGGGCCGCGAAGGCTGCTCTACATGGGGGTACACCCGCGACCCAGAAGATAGAGAATGACGTCATCTCTCATCGTCCGCTCTCTCTCCCTCGCATGTATTTCACCTGCAGATATTTTACCGCGCCGAGGAGAGGCTGACAGCGTTGTGCCTGGCTGCAAGTACTCTGCAGCCATGTTACATGTTAATGAATTAATGACAAACTGCTACTTTTTTGGGTGGCAGCCAAGTAACTGTGGCAATCTCCATGATGCTAGCAGGCAGCGTGGCAAGTGACATCCTCATCTAATGGCAGGCAAAACTGGCAAGTGACATCCTCACATGAAAAGAGGAATGTCTGCAGGTAAAGGATGCTTATTATGAAAAAAAATGTTTCCTTTACAACCCCTTAAAAGCGGA
The DNA here is from genome assembly GCF_905171775.1 of Rana temporaria. Taxonomy (NCBI): domain Eukaryota; kingdom Metazoa; phylum Chordata; class Amphibia; order Anura; family Ranidae; genus Rana; species Rana temporaria. The sequence continues at coordinate 371,916,817 of NC_053492.1, read as the reverse complement.
TGTGCCACTAAAAAAATATATTAAAAGCCAGCAGCTACAAATACTGCAGCTGCTGACTTTTAATATAAGGACACTTACCTGTCCTGGAGTCCAGCGCCGATCGCAGCAGATGACGAGCCGATCGCTCGTCACCCTGCTGCTCCCCCCTCCATCCACGGTGAGGGAACCAGGAAGTGAAGCGCTCCGGCTTCACTGCCCGGTTCCCTACGGCGCATGCGTGAGTCGCGCTGCGCCCGCCGATTGGCTCCCGCTGTGTGCTGGGAGCCGAGTGTTCCCAGCATACAACGGGGGACGGACGGGAAGCAAGGGAAAAACCTGTCTTTTTCCCGCATCGTAGGGCCGGAAGTGGGTGCAGATACCTGTCTGTAGACAGGTATCTGCACCCCCCTCCCCCCTGAAAGGTGTCAAATGTGACACCGGAGGGGGGAGGGTACCGATCAGCGGGACTCCACTTTAGAGTGGAGATCCGCTTTAAGCCTAGTTCACACTGCTAGTTTATTATTGTTCAACCCAGCTCAGGTCTGAGCCACTGTACTAACAATCCAATGTTGGTACAGCGATTCCCCCTGCTGTTCTATTGTGTTCTGACAGGGGGACGCCCCAGGAACTAGGGTTGCCACATCATCCCTTTAATCCAGGACACACATGAATCACACAGGTTCTGTGGCTGATTAAGGTGGTAATTAAACTCACTTGGTGCCCTATCTGCATTAAATCAGCCTCAGAACCTGTGTAATTAATATTGCCTCGTTTCCACTGAGCGGATCGGTTCGGGACGGTACGCTATTTTGGGTGTTTCCATTATGAAAGTGTGCCATAAAATCGAACCGTACCGCACCATTCTGGGTCCTGCTTCAGATGTGGGGCCATAGAAAATGGAACGGTTCGGTTAGGGCGGAGATACAATACATTCCACTGATTGGTGGCCACGCTAGGCATTCTTTCTAAACCCTGTATGGCCCCCCGACGGTCAAACTTGCAGTGGAAACGCTTACCTGAATATGCCGGACCATTCTAACCCTTCCAAACTGTACCGACCCGAACCGTTCCGCTCAGTGGAAATGCGGCATATGTGTCCTGGATTAAAGGGATGATGTGGCAACCCTACCAGAGACGCCCCCCCCCCTCCCCGAGAACACCCCAATCAGCGTTCTCAGTCATTGACTCGGGAGCTTTTTCGATCATGCCCACTCTGTCAGAACGGCTGAAGTACACACTGGCCAACAACCACCCAACATTCAGACCGTGTGTATGGGGCTTAAGACTTGTGATTTGAAAGCATTAAAAAAAGTTGCATTTTTAGGGCCGCCCAACCACCTCCCTTAACCTGCAAAGATAGCGGATGGGGTGTTCTCATGCTGTGATCATAATGCTTTGCTTCATTCTCTTAGCTAAAATCATTCACTTTGTCGCATTCATCGCTGAACTTGACGCGCTTAAGCAAATGAGGACACACCACAAGTATTTACGTGGTTAAAACAGGCAGCAAGAACGCATCATATCACCTCCTCCCCACCTCTCAAACATCTTTGATAAGCGATCTAAACACGGATTACTTTTCAGAGGTGAGGCAATTTAGATGCCTCCATACCTAGCCTAAAAGATCTACCTTTTGTCTGGAACATCCTCTTGAAAAATAGCAGTGCACTTCCTGGTATGTTCTTTGCCCAGAGTATCATAACTGTACATCTGAGATTTAAAGCACTGGTGTCTCTGACTGGTAGTCTCAGAAGATTTGGAGTGGAGTGAGGCCAAAGGCCTGTCTCTGCCAAGATGGCTGCCTCCACACAGAGACTCAGCGCAGAAGAATAAATGCACATATTTGCCAGCACACCAGAGATCTTCAAATGTAGTCCAAAGACTTTTATTACAGAAGGATCACATCACAAGAGCAAGTGCAACATTTCTGAGCCACGCAGGAACCCTTTGTCAGGCATGCGAGGTCATGCCTGACCTGAGCAACCCCCGGAGATAAGTACAGATGGGAACGAGGGGTGGATAGGGATTTTGGTGTTCACCTTTACATTTTTTTTTTTTGTAACGATGAACTAACACTAAGGTATCTATAGATATAATGACACTCTCCTGAAAAGGTTGCTGCTGGTCCTTGTGAGCTTTAACATGTGTCTTGGGAATCCAATGTATGTGCCGTTGCATCAGTCAGTGAGCCATTACCGGCGGCTCCCGCACGAATGATGTCATCTCGGCTCTGGCCAATCACAGCGCCGGAGCTGTGATACCCAGAAGTAACACCCTGGGAGAGATGTCGCCGGCTGAGGCGGGGGGGGGGGGCGAGGACTGCTGCAGGGGGCTTTGATCTGAGGAAAGTAATTCAGTAGTATGCTATACATACTACCATACAAGCTCATTATGCCTTTGTCTTTCAAGGTTTTTTTTTTTTTTTTTTAATCAGGGTCTACAAGCACTTTAAAGGGGTGGGCAAGAGACAGTAAGGCTGGGGATAAAAAAATAGCTACGATCATGTCTTTTTTTCACAGTAAATAGGTACAGGAACTCAACCCTTCAAAACCCCAAAACCCCCTCTCACCCCCCCCCCCCCCCCCCCACCAACAGACACACACACCCTCCAAACTGCATCAAAATGCGATTGTGGTCGAATTTGACTAACAGTGGAAGGGTCTTAAAGGGCAGGATGGAGGAAGATCATCCAGTGGGGGTGTCAGCATCTGCACTGCACCCTGGTCACCTGCATCTCCCTTGCCCCATCCTGCACTCAGTGGGACCTGTTAGGAGACAACCCGTTACTTGCAAACACAGAAGCAAGACTTCAGTGTTTACAAGTAATAGTGGTGAGCAGGAAGCAGAGGGCCTGAGCCAGAGGTAGTGGAACTGAGATTCACCAAGTTCCAGCTGAAAAAAAGCCCTGGCTACGATATATGATTCTGAAGATCCCCCAGCCAGGAAACGACACGGTTCTTTCCGATTTGCTGCATGAAAACTATCTTTAAATGATCGAAATTTAAAAATTTACGTTGTTTGCATAAGTCGTCCGTGAATGGGGCTGGACGCCATTTCCGTTCACGTCTAAACCAATGACGTCCTTGCAACGTCATTTAGCGCAATGCACGTCATGAAATTTTAGGGACGGCGCATGCGCAGTACATCGGCGCAGGAGCGCGCCTAATTTAAATGCTCTACGCCCCCTACCCGGCTCATTTGAATTAGGCGGGCTTGCGCCGGGGGATTTATGCTACGCCGCCGCAACTTTACAGGCAAGTTCTTTGTGAATAAAGCACTTGCCTGTAAAACTTGCGGCGGCGTAACGTAAATGACATACGTTACGCCGCTGCAGTTTTACGCCCATCTACGAGAATCTGGGCCTAAGTATTTTATTCATGATATGACGCCGACTAGATGTCATTCATTTGGGGTTTACCTCTACTTTACCTTTAAGACAATCTTGCAAATCATTGATATAATGAAACAATTATTATTAGCATCCATCATTGGTACGCATCTGTCCCAGTTTGCATTTTTTATCACCCCAAGGTGTTCTGAGCTTGAGAAAATCATATGTATAACCTATAATATTTACATAGCTCAGAAGAATTACTCAGCGTGTTGTGAACTCGCTGCTTCAAATAAACCTGTCTCATAAATCTGAATTATTGTCTTACTTCATAAACCACTATATAGCACATTATAATGGAATTTTTAGGCTATTAGCAAACTAATGAAACAGCAAATCCAATTCTTGGAGACATGAAAAATATAAAACTATACTTAAACACGTACAGTAGGGAAAATAATTATTTAATCCCATGCAGGTTTGCACACATCTCAGGAGGGATTTTGCCTGCCTCTACAGATCTTGTCTAAATCCTTAAAGTGGAGGTTCACCCGAAAAGTTAGTTTTTAACATTAGATTGATGCTCATTTTGTCAAGGGGAATCGGGTAGTTTTTTTTTTTTAATCGACGCAGTACTTACCGTTTTAGAGAGCGATCTTCTCCGCCGCTTCCGGGTATGGGCTGCGGGACTGGGCGTTCCTATTTGATTGACAGGCTTCCGACAGGCATCCGACGGTCACATACATCGCGTCACGATTTTCCAAAAGTAGCCAAACGTCGGTGCGCAGGCGCCGTATAGAGCCGCACCGATGTTCGGCTTCTTTCGGCTACTCGTGACGCGATGTATGCGACCGTTGGAAGCCTGTCAATCAAATAGGAACGCCCAGTCCCGAAGACCATACCCGGAAGCGGCGGAGAAGATCGCTCTCTAAAACGGTAAGTACTGCTTCGATTTAAAAAAAAACTACCCGATTCCCCTTGACAAAATGAGCATCAATCTAATGTAAAAAAAAAAAAATTTCGGGTGAACTCCCGCTTTAAGGTTTCTTGGCTGTCTTTTGGCAACTCAAAGTTTCAGCTCCCTCCATAAATTTGCTACAGGATTAAGGTCTGGAGACTGGCTAGGCCACTCCATGACCTTAATGTGCTTCTTCTTGAGCCACTCCTTTGTTGCCTTGGCAGTATGTGTTGGGTCATTGTCATACTGGAAGACCCATCCATGACCCATATTCATGTTCTGGCTAAGGGAAGAAGGTTCTCATCCAAGATTTTACAATACATTGCCCCATCCAATGGCCCCTCAATGTGGCAAAGTTGGCCTGTACCTTTAGCAGAGAAACAGCCCCAAAGCAGCATGTTTCCACCTCCTTGCTTGACTGTAGAGATGGGGTTCTAAGGGTCATAGTCAGAGGACACACAGGCAAACATATGGCGAGGCTGCGGTCCGGGTACTATGGCTACTGGGGCCGGAACCAGAACCGTGGTCTGCCATTTAGTGATGCCTGCATTAGATCAATAAAAAAAAAGCATTGATCTAATGCTTAAAAAAAAAAACTCTGTTTACATCAGCCATGAACCGGAAGTGATCCCATCTCTTTCTTGAAAATGGACAAGATTGTGTCCAACAGGCTGAAGGCTGTCATCGGACAGATCATTAACCCAGGTCAGACTTGTGGCATTCCTGGTCGTAGGATTGCGGACAGCCTTGCGCTTGTCCAGGCCACGGTCCAGTTTATTCAAGGCAGCTTAGTGCATGTGGCCGTGATCAATAAACATGTTTTGTTTTAATGTTAACATGATGTAAAATTATATTTACAGCACGGTGTTGGTGAATGGCTGGAAAACGCACCCCTTGCCTGTTCTCTCCAGACTCCAGGGTCAGACGAGGCTGCCCTCTCTCACCTCTGCTTTTTGTTTGTTGCATAGAGCTCTTCGCCGAATGCATCAGAATAAATCAAGAGATCAGAGGGATCAACGCACTGGGAACGGACAGAAGGGAAGTCAAGTGCTCACTCTACGTTGACAACGTGATGGTGTTCTGTGCTCATTAGCACTACATCGACTTGTATGTGCAGACCTGCAAGGACTTCTGCAAAGCTTCAGGGGCAAAAGTCAACTGCAGGAAGTCAGAAGTCATGCTGTTCAGAAAGTTGTTCCTGCCTTCTTCTGCATCAATCCCCCTCGGCGTCAGGATGGACTTCATCAAAATTCTGGGAGTCTGGTTTGGAGCTGAGGGTGCAGCCCTGAAGTCTTGGGAGGAGATACTGTCCAAGAGGAAGCAAAAGTTTGGACTATGGAGCCTCAGAGATCTCACCATCGAAGGAAAGGCCTCGTACACACAACCGAACATGTCTGCTGAAACTGGTCCGCAGACCAGTTTCAGCGGATATGTTCGGTCGTCTGTACGTCCGACCGGACAATTTTCCGGCGGATCGGACAGGTTTCCAGGGGACAAATGTTTCTTAGCATGCTAGGAAACATGTCCGCTGGAAGCCTGTCCGTCGGACATGTTCGGTCGTCTGTACGACTTACCGAACATGTCCGCTCGGCCGAAAGCCCTCGCATGCGTCGAAGTGATTCGATGCATGCGTGGAAGCATTGACCTTCCAGGGTCGCACACGTCGCCGCGGCGACGGCGCGGCCACGTCACCGCGTATCCTGTACGCGGGGATTTTGGTTTCATGGTGTGTACAACCATCAGACCAAAATCCGGCAGCGGACATGTCCGATGAAAATGGTCCGGCGGACCGTTTTCATCGGACAGTCCGTCCGTGTGTACGAGGCCAAAGACATTGGTTTTACGTCATCTGGGGCTCGAAGATGAACAGAGTAAAGCAGACAGTCATGTTCAAGGTGCCTCTTAAAGGCAGTAAGGGCATGCCCAACATCGTTACTCAACTGAGGGTGTTCTTTGCTTGCAACTGCATCCGCAGGTCTTTGGTGGACAGAACATTGGACTAAAATGGAAATTCCACGTTCTGTTTTTTCCTCCCATGGATGGGAGAAATGGGACAGTTCCATCCCTTACAACTGAGACACTCCTTGGTATTACTTTGACTCCTTTGGGGCCCCGTACACACGACCGGATCGATCCGCTGGGATTGATCCGTGGATCAGTTCCAGCAGATAGATCCGGTCGTGTGTACGGCCTAGCGGGCATTTTCAGGCGGATAAAAATCCAGCCGATGGATTCCCAGCGGATAAAAATTTCAGTCCGTCCGCTCCCATCCCTCGCATGCGTCGTAATGATTCAACGCATGCGTGGAAGTATTTACCTTCCAGGGTCGCGCACGTCGCCGCGGCGATGGTGCGGCCACGTCACCGCGGATGTATTCCGCGGGGATTTCGATCTGATGGTGTGTACAGCCATCAGATCCAAATCCGCCAGCGGATATCCTCTCGTGTGTACAAGGCCTAAGTTTAATAAGGAGCAGGGGCTACATGGAGTCAAACCCAACTTGTGGAAGCCAAAGACTATCTAAAAGTTGATCCAAGCCAAGGACACCATGGAGCCTGTTCCAAGCCACTTTAGGCCACTTGCAAGGTGGTCTGGAGGAATGTTTCTCCAAAGAGACTCACCAACAGGCACAAGGATCTGGCATGAATTGCAGATCAGGGGGGTTGCTACTCAGGACATTCATGCACACCAGAAACCTGTGCAGATACAGGCACTGTGCCTTGTGCATCATCAAGGAAAAAAATGCTTTACACAGGACCTGTTGAGGGCCTTGGAATCAGAGTTCAAGGACTTTGTGCAACACACAGCCATCACATACTTTGGTGTGCTGATTGGACTATTTTGTGGGACTTGTGGTTGATGTGTTGCTTTAAAGTGGTTGTAAACCCTTACACACCACTTTTACAGTACCTACAGGTAAGCCTATAATAAGGCTTACCTGTAGGTACTGGAAATATCTTCTAAACCTGCATGGTTGAGGAGAAATTTACCATATACGCTAGCACGATTTTGTCATTTCAATAGGGCCCGTGACATGACCAGCAGCTCCCGCGCATGTGCGGGAGTTACGTCACATGACTCCGGCCAGTCACAGAGCTGGAGTCCACGACCCAGGAAGGAGCCCATTATGCTTTTACTTTGTAGGGGAATAAAGAGGAAGTAAAACCCACCAGGGTTTATTTACTTCCTCTTTAAAGGGGATGTAAACCCTCGTGTTTTTTCACCTTAATGCATCCTATGCATTAAGGTGAAAAAACTTCTGACACTGATCGGCCCCCCAGCCCCCCCCCATTTTACTCACCTGAGCCCGTTCGTTCCCTCAGTGGAGATACGCTCTACCTTTCTGCTCAGGGTTCTCTGCTGTTGATTGGATAGATTGATAGCAGCGCAGCCATTGGTTCCCGCTGCTGTCAATCAATGACACGGGCGCTGGGGGGGCTGGGCAAAGTCCAGCATTCTGTGTCTATGCACGCAAATGCTGGACTCAGGAGAACGCCCGCAAGGTAACTCTCAGGCGCTTCTCCCAGGGGGTTTACCGATGCGAGAAAGAGCCGCAAGTGCCGCCGGGGGACCCCAGAAGACAAGGTTTGTGCCACACTGTGCAAATCACACAATGAACGTAGGAATGATATGTTTGTTATTTAAAAAATAAATACAAATTAAGGTTTACAATCACTTTAAGGATGCTTTCTGGTGCACCAGAAAGTACCTCATCCACCAGCGGCAGAGAATATCTATTGAGAACTGTCGCAGACTGGTTCACAGTCTGCTTAGAAACTATAACCTGATGCACTTCAATGAGGAAGAGGGCGTCTGAAGATTTTCCCTTCCCCCAATCTCCCTTGTGTGTCTTTGTGCTTTCAATAAAGCTTCGGGCCTGTGAACGCTTTTCTGATCTCCTATTCCTCTTCCCTACCCCTCATCACACCTGTTGCTTATTGAATTGTATTGAATTATGTGTGAAGCGTTGCATGCTTTGGTTTCAGTTGCTGTGCCATGTAGGACATGCGGGATAGGGGTCTAACTCACTCCACACCAAGAAGAAACCCTTGCATTACTGTGTGGAGTTACAGACAGAAGAACAGGAAGTGAGGATTTCTCAGAAGAAATGAGGACATTTAAAAGCAAAATCGAAGGTAAGTGAGGTAAGTGAGTGAGGACTGCACTGAGGTAAAGGAAGCTATTTAGGATTTTTTTTTTTACCTTTACAACCCCTTAACCACTTAAGACCCGGACCATTATGCAGGTAAAGGACCTGGCCCCTTTTTGCAATTCAGCACTGCGTCGCTTTAACTGACAATTGTGCGGTCGTTGCGACGTGGCTCCCAAACAAAATTGGTGTCCTTGTTTTCCCACAAATAGAGCTTTCTTTTGGTGGTATTTGATCACCTCTGCGGTTTTTAGTTTTTGCGCTATAAACAAAAGTAGAGCGACAATTTTGAAAAAAAATGCAATATTTTTTACCTTTTGCTATAATAAATATCCTCAAAAAATATATATAAAAAAATTTTTTTTCCTCAGTTTAGGCCGATACGTATTCTTCTACTTATTTTTGGTAAAAAAAAAAAAACGCAAAAAGCGTTTATTAATTGGTTTGCGCAAAAGTTATAGCGTTTACAAAATTAGGGGATAGTTTTATGGCATTTTTATTAATAATTTATTTTTTACTAGTAATGGCGGCGATCAACGGTTTTTCCGTGACTGCGACATTATGGCGGACACATCGGACACTTTTGAAACATTTTTGGGACCATTGTAATTTTCACAGCGAAAAGTGCTATAAAAATGCACTGATTACTGTGAAAATGACAATGGCAGTGAAGGGGTTAACCATTAGTGGGCTCTAAGGGGTTAAGTGTGCCCTAAGGGAGTGATTCTTACTGTAGGGGGGCGGGGCTGGATGTGTGACGTCACTGATCGTCGTTCCCTATAACAGGGAACAGACGATCAGTGACACTGCCACACAGAAGAACGGGGAAGGTGTGTTTACACTCACCTCTCCCCGTTCTTCAGCTCCTCTGACCCAATCGTGGGACACCGGCGGCGATCAGGTCCGCGGAGCTTTGGACCGGGTCGTGCGCGACCCACGGCTGGGCACTTAAAGGGCAACGTACCTGTACATGCCTGTGCCATTCTGCCGATGTATATCGGCGTTAGGCGGTCCTTAAGTAGTTAAGGAAACAGCGATCACAGAGCGCACCGCAGTGGGTGAGATCAAAGGAGAATGTCATATGACTCCCCCCCAGAACTGGATGATGGTGCTGTAGATGTCATTTGGCGGTTGGGACGTGGTTAAGCGAAACATGACAGCGCCAATGGCCTCACAGAGGGGGAGATTTACTAAAACTGGAGCACACAGAATCTGGTGCAGCTGTGCATAATAACCAATCAGATTCTAACTTCAGCGTGTCCAATTAGCCCCCGTTTACACCGAATCGGACTTTGAAATCTTGCGACTTCACTTAACCACTTCCCGACCGCCGCATGTATATGTACGTCCACAGAATGGCACGTACAGGCAGATGGGCGTACAGGTACGTCCCCGCCTTTCCGCAGGTCGGGGGTCCGATCGGGACCCCCCCCGCTACATGCGGCGGTCGGATACCCACGGGGAGCGATCTGGGACGATCGCTCCCCGGAGCTGAAGAACAGGGAGAGCCGTATGTAAAGACGGCTTCCCCGTGCTTCACTGTGGTGGCGCATCGATCGAGTGATCCCTTTTATAGGGAGACTCGATCAATGACGTCAGACCTACAGCCACACCCCCCTACAGTTGTAAACACACACTAGGTGCACCCTAACTCCTACAGCGCCCCCTGTGGTTAACTCCCAAACTGCAACTGTCATTTTCACAATAAACAGTGCAATTTAAATGCATTTTTTGCTGTGAAAATGACAATGGTCCCAAAAATGTGTCAAAATTGTCCGAAGTGTACGCCATAATGTCGCAGTCACGAAAAAAATCGCTGATCGCCACCATTAGTAGTAAAAAAAAAAAAATTAATAAAAATGCAATAAAACTATCCCCTATTTTGTAAACGCTATAAATTTTGCGCAAACCAATCAATAAACGCTTATTGTGATTTTTTTTACCAAAAATAGGTAGAAGAATACGTATCGGCCTAAACTGAGGAAAAAAAAAATGTATATATGTTTTTGGGGGATATTTATTATAGCAAAAAGTAAAAAATATTGAATTTTTTTCAAAATTGTCGCTCTATTTTTGTTTATAGCGCAAAAAATAAAAACCGCAAAGGTGATCAAATACCACCAAAAGAAAGCTCTATTTGTGGGGAAAAAAAGGCGCCAATTTTGTTTGGGAGCCACGTTGCACGACCACGCAATTGTCTGTTAAAGCGACGCAGTGCCGAATCGCAAAACCTGGCCTGGGCATTTAGCTGCCTAAAGGTCCGGGGCTTAAGTGGTTAAAATAGCATGATTTCAAAGCTGCACGTCAGTGCACTTTGGCTGACATCTGTGCGACTTCATGCACACAGGTGTCTATGTGAGTTGCACCTGAAATCACCAAAAAACCTGCACAGTAACCTTTTTTCAAATCGGTGTAGCATTGCAAAGTTGGTGTCGCACCTATTTGAACCGTTCCAACAGGGTGCGACTTGTCATGCGATTTGACAAGTAGCACTGGGGCTAAAACATGGAAGCTGCACCAGATTCTGTGTGCTACAGTTTTAGTAAATCTCTCCAGTCTGTCTATATTTACAGCCAGTTTTCAGGCCGCAGAACGAAGCCCGGGTAAGTAAAACACAAGACAATTCTCCATACATTGCATACAATGATAGAACTCAGATAACACGGCGTTCACTGACTCCACCTATATCTACTACTGTCAAACAGCTGCCCTATTGGCCTCTCTCGGCCCCACGTGATGACGATGAGCAGCATTATGGGAAGTGTAGTTCATGGTAGGCCGCGCTGTTTACACATGCCCCCCGGAGAAAAGCCCAATCCCAGCATGGGCACGCACAGCCTTGTGGGGGTTGTAGTTCTTCCGGGTCAGGGCGGTGACGGCGTTGGTCGTAAATCCTGCAGCTCCCATGCCGCCTCCAGTGGGCGGGGTCGCTGATTGCAGCCGTTGCCTGTGTAGGTGTGTTGTGGAGTTCAGTCGCCTGTAGGAGGCGGAGGAGAAGAGCGGGAGCTCGGAGACTGGCACCTCGGGAAGTAAGGTGAGCGCGGAGCCTTGTGCTGTAACGTGGGACGCCGACTCGGCGGATAGAGGAGGCCTAGTCCTTTCCCGTACCCCCTCCGCCCCTTCCTCTATGACAATGGCCTGTGTACGGCGGAGGTTCCCCGTGGCCGGATAGTGGGAGGAGAAGAAGGGGGGCTTCCCCTAGACCTGTCACGTGATCTCCCCGTGTGCCATGGCAGCCCCACATCCTGGACTGATCCCTCCTATTGTACGGTCACTGCACATCACTTACCTCTGCCACAGTGTCCCTTCCCCTTCAGTCCTGTACACTGCACATCACTTACCTCTGCCACAGTGTCCCTTCCCCTTCAGTCCTGTACACTGCACATCACTTACCTCCGCCACAGTGTCCCTTCCACATCAGTCCTGTACACTGCACATCACTTACCTCCGCCACAGTGTCCCTTCCACATCAGTCCTGTACACTGCACATCACTTACCTCCGCCACAGTGTCCCTTCCACATCAGTCCTGTACACTGCACACCACTTACCTGCTAAGCTGCCCCCACCAGTCTCCTCATGTTCCAGAAAAAGAGCACTTTCCTTCCTTGCACTCCTACCCCACCTCTCTCCCATTTCTTACAAGTACAGCTTTTCCAGGACTCCCCCCCCCCCCCCCCAAGCACCTGTGGAATGATGTCATTGCCCCCCCAGGATACAAATGTCACACTGCTAGGGAGGATTCGGGGTACCCTACAATGCATGAGCTTTTATGTCTTACCCCCCCATGTGTCTTTAGGGAGGTGGCTGCTTCCATGACATCCCAGGTCATGTGTTATGGGGGGCTGTCACTGCCCAGTTCCTGCAGTTGGCCCCCTAATGATGTATTATGGGAGGGGGTGACTGTCTTTTCCATGTTCTTGTAGCTGCCCCCTGATGACGTGCCCCAGTGTATGTGTGTTAGGAGGGGACAGCTGCCTTTTCCGGGATCTTGTCGCTGCCCCCTGATGACGTGCCCCATTGTATGTGTGTGAGGGGGGACAGCTGCCTTTCCCGGGGTTCTTGTAGCTGCCCCCTGATGACGTGTCCCATTGTATGTGTGTGAGGGGGGACAGCTGCCTTTCCCGGGGTTCTTGTAGCTGCCCCCTGATGACGTGTCCCATTGTATGTGTGGGAGGGGGGACAGCTGCCTTTCCCGGGGTTCTTGTAGCTGCCCCCTGATGACGTGTCCCATTGTATGTGTGGGAGGGGGGACAGCTGCCTTTCCCGGGGTTCTTGTAGCTGCCCCCTGATGACGTGTCCCATTGTATGTGTGTGAGGGGGGACAGCTGCCTTTTCCGGGATCTTGTCGCTGCCCCCTGATGACGTGTCCCATTGTATGTGTGTGAGGGGGGACAGCTGCCTTTCCCGGGGTTCTTGTAGCTGCCCCCTGATGACGTGTCCCATTGTATGTGTGTGAGGGGGGACAGCTGCCTTTCCCGGGGTTCTTGTAGCTGCCCCCTGATGACGTGTCCCATTGTATGTGTGTGAGGGGGGACAGCTGCCTTTCCCGGGGTTCTTGTAGCTGCCCCCTGATGACGTGTCCCATTGTATGTGTGTGAGGGGGGACAGCTGCCTTTCCCGGGGTTCTTGTAGCTGCCCCCTGATGACGTGTCCCATTGTATGTGTGTGAGGGGGGGGGGGGGGGAGGGTACAGCTGCCTCCTCTGGGTTCTTGCAGCTGCTCCCTGATGTGACAATAGGGGGTGGCTGTATTTTCTACACTCCTACAGCCACCCCTCTAGTGACATATCCCGGGTTGTGTATTATCAAGGGTGGCTGTCCCCTAATGTGTCTTGGAGGATGTGTTACTGGGGGGGGGGGGGTGACTTCCTCTTCTGGCAGGCATCTTGCAGCCACCACCCCAGTGTATGTGTTATCAAGGGGTGGCTGTCTCTCCCTGCAGCTGGCCCCCTGATGATGTGTCTTTGCACATGTCTTTTATCAGGAGGGTCCCGGTGTCTTCCAGGATTCTTAAAGTTGAACTACATCCAAAAGGGGTAGTTCTCCGCTTCCTCCCCCTCCTCCTTCCTCTGCCAATGCCACTTTTAGATTTTGTTAATGTTTTGGAGACGGGGGGGGGGGGGGGGGTAGAGGGTACCTAGTTTTAAAAAGGTTCCAGTTTTCACATGGATGGCCTATGCCTAGGTGATCTCCTTGGACCATTCACAAAGCACAGTGTGGCATGTGCAGTGGCCAGCCGGCTGTGAATCTGCAAGAAGTCACAGCAGGTGGGTGTCTGTTTATTAAGAGTCTTTGTGTTTTTTATTTTTTTTTAGATTTGGCGTTTACAAGACTAAAACAGTTTTTTTTTTTTTTTTGCTAGAAAATTACTTAAAACCCCCAAACATTATTTATATTTTTTTCTAACACCCTAGAGAATAAAATGGCGGTCATTGCAATACTTTTTGTCACACCGTATTTGCGCAGCGGTCTTACAAGCGCACTTTTTTTGGAAAAAAATCACTTTTTTGAATTAAAAAATAAGACAACAATAAATTTGGCCCAATTTTTTTATATATTGTGAAAGATAATGTTACCCTGAGTAAAATGATACCCAACATGTCACGCTTAAAATTTGCGCCCGCTAACGATCGCGGCGATACCTCACTTGTGTGGTTTGAACACCGTTTTCATATGCGGGCGCTACTCGTGTATGCGTTCGCTTCTGTGCGCGAGCTCAGCGGGACGGGGCGCTTTAAAAAAAAAAAATCTTATTTATTTTTATTGATTTTATAATTTTTTACACTGAAATAAAAAATAAATTAAAAATGTATCACTTTTATTCCTATTACAAGGAATGTAAACATCCCTTGTAATAGAAAAAAGCATGACAGGTCCTCTTAAATATGAGATCTGGGGTCAAAAAGACCTCACATCTCATATTTAGACTTAAATGCAAGAAAAAAAAAAAAATGGAAAATTTGCCATTTAAAAAAATGACAACAAAAAAAATTGTCTTTTTAAGACGCTGGGCAGGACTGACGTTTTGACGTCACTTCCGCCCAGCAAAGCTATAAGGACGGGTGGGGGCCATCTTGCCCTCACTCGAGTCCTCACTGATCAGGCAGCAGCACCTGATCTCCTCCGCCGCTACGGTAAGCGGCGGAGGGCGCGGGAGAGCGGAGGGGGGGGGCCCTCTCCCGCCACCGATAACGGTGATCTCGCGGCGAATCCGCCGCAGAGACCACCATTATCGTTTACACGCCCGCCCACTGAAGAGATGGATATCTCGGTTGTGGCAGGAGCTGCTGCCGTTACCGAGATATTCATCTTTAAAAACAGGACGTATATATACAGTGGGCAGGCGTTAACCGGTTAATGGAAGTCGCCTCCAAAGTCGGATTCCCTGTCTAAACTGAAGCGACTTTCCAGGAAGTAAATTGTTTTCTAAGCCAAACCCCTCCTTCCCACAGAGCAGATTATTCTACGATTGGCCACTGGCAAAGTCGCCTGTCCTGGAGGCGACTTGAAGTTGCGTTGTAAGTCGCTCCAAATCGCGCTCCAAGTTGCCTTGTAAAGTTGCGCTGGAAGTTGTGTCGCCCCAGTGTGAATCGGCACTTAATGAATGGTGCTATGTTTTGATTTTGATTTTTTTTTCTTTTTTTAGGACAACATATATATGTGTTGGTGTTCAGGTCGGCTTATGCCTCTGTCACTTGGAAGAAGCGAGATTGATCCGGTGTGGAGAGCAGAACCAATCGTGAAAGGAGTTCTGAGTCGTGTGGATGATTGTTGATGTCTTTGACAGATGGACTGTCCTGTGATCAGGTTTTCTAACACTTGTTTGTGAGACACAAAGGATATGAACCATTGTAGTGTCACCAGCACTTGAGTCGGATGTTCTTTTCGAAGTGGATGCTTCCTGCTGTTTCCTCCAGTATGTAATGACTTGCTTCTTCATTGGTCGTTAAGGAAGGGAGAAGATTATGATGTAACAGGAAGCAACCTAAATAGAAACCTTTTTTCTTTTTTTCTTTCAGATCTCATGGGAAAGGTGGTTTAGCTGCAGTTCCAAGTTTCGTTGCTATAAATACCCTCCCGCTCGCTGTTGGCCTTCAGTCTGGAATACAAGATGGGATATTTTCTTAATATGTGAATTATTTACGGAGCCAAATTATGTGGGAACAAACAAGCAGAAGACTTGCTCTGTGCTTGTGCTGTTATAATTAAAGTTTTTTTCTTTTGTAGTATTCCTCTACTGCTTTATGTTCACGTTGCAAACATATTGCGGCGATGGTGAAAGTGTATGGGAAACAGTTTATCTGAAGGCGTCTTTGGAGAGGCCCAAGCATCCATTGGCCGCTGTGAGGAGGAGAAAAAAGTTGCCTTTGCACCGCTCATATGAATGCCGCTGTGAACAAATATTGTCGGCAAATACAAAGCAACAGACTAAGGAACACATTGCATCTTAAGCCCCAGAAGTTGGATTTCTTTCCTACGTAAACTACCTGCATTTCGCCTGTTTTTTATTTTTTTTGATCGCTGTCAAAATACCATAAGTGGATAAAAATACATACAGGTATCCTCTGCCCTAAAGGCCACAAGTACCTTTACATGAAGGGAAACTACCAAGGCTCTATATAGAAGAAATTTCTGTATTCCTAGTAATCCATATTTTGCGGGAGCTTTGTGTATTCTAACTAAAAACTGCTTGCCTTTCCTCGGTTTGTATGCCTTTGTTACTGGCCCGGATCTCCCCTTTTTTTTGTCTTGGGAATTTTTCTATTAACGGATGACTCCAGGAGGGGGGCCCATGAAAGAGTGCGGATACAGTGAAATAAACACCCGCGGAAGCTCACCCATGGAATCTTCTCATAAAAAGAAGAAAGCTGCTGTAAAGCGGAAATGGGAGGTTTTTCCCGGCAGGAACAAGTTCTACTGCAATGGCAGGATTATGATGGCTAGACAAACTGGAGTGTTCTACCTCACTATGATCCTAATTCTGGTCACAAGCGGACTCTTCTTCGCCTTCGAGTAAGTGTTTCTTTTTTGTTTATCACAATTTGGCTTTTGGTATCCTAATGTTTCCCGTTGACGTCTGATTAACCTTGCTTTCTTTTTCTGGAGAAAACTGCATGCTGCATTTTTGGAACAATGCGGTCGTTGGAAAGCAGGTATCATTTTAAATTCCATTTGCAATTAGTCTGCAGTCTGTTTTTAGCTTGTGCAGTTGCCAGTGGAAAATCTAGAAAAGATGGAATGAGATCGATGACCAGCCTTGGCTGCCTTTTTTTTTTTTCTTTTCACAAATGCATCCAACATTTTCAATGGGTCACAACTGACATTCTACCCTTGCGCACACACTAGTTTGCATTTTATATGATGGCTCTATTCTGCTCAGAGGTCAAGAAATTGTCTCTTAAGAGGTAGATAGTGTTTGGCTTTTTTTTTTAAAGGTAGGTTTTGTCATCTGAGGCATTTCTCCATGACAAAAAAAAAAATACACAGCTTGTCATTCAGAAAATGCTGGTGGCCAAGCTGTCATTCTGACCTCCAAACAGGTATACCTACCAATCAGGAGAGGGAGTGCAGTCAGAACTAGAGGTAGACCGATATGGGTTTTTCTCTGGCCGATACCGATATTTAGAAATCACGGCGGCCGATAGCCGATTTATGATGCCGATTTTTTTGGGCCGATATGTTAAGCCGATTTTTTTTCAGGCGCTTTTGGGCTAAACAGTAAAGTTAGCCCATATTTTTTTTTTTTCAACCAAAAGTTTTCATTACCTGTTTTTGTGTAATATATATATATATATATATATATATATATATATATATATATATATATATATATATATATATATATATATATATATATATATATATATATATATATATACACAAAAACAGGTAATGAAAACTTTTGGTCGAAAATAAATAAATATGGGCTAACTTAACTGTTTAGTTTTTTTTTTTTTTATTTGTTAAAGTATATTTTTTCCCCAAAAAATGTGTTTGAAAGACCGCTGCGCAAATACCGTGTAACATTAAATATTGCAGCAATCGCTATTTTATTTCCTAGGGTCTCTGCTAAAAAAAAATATATAATGTTTGGGGGTTCCAAGTAATTTTCTAGCAGAAAATACAGGATTTTTACTTGTAAGCAACAAATGTAAAAAAAGATTTAGCCTTTAAATGGTTAAACTGAGAATTCTCCTACACAGAGTTCAGTTAATTGATAAGTAGCAACATTGTATATGTTTTCTAAAACTTGGCAGGCTGCCCAGGAGAGAGAGAGAGAAGGTCTTCTACGGGAAGCACTTGCATTGACTTGTATTGCAGAAGCTTTTCCAAGTCGCGGTGCTGAACTTATCAATCGGCTTTTTTAAAGCACAAATCGGCCGATGCCGATTAATTTAAAAACGCCAAATATCGGCCGATATATCGGCCAACCGATATATCGGTCGACCTCTAGTCAGAACCCTTAAAGTGGAGCTCCCCCCAAAGTGAAACTTCCGCTCATCGGATTCTTCGATGCCACAATTGGCACATTTCGGAGGGGGACAGGATTCTCTTTGACAGGTATCCTTTCCCACTTCCGGGAGTCTGGCCACGGCCATGACGCGGCAGGTGACGTCACCGTGGGGCTTCCTCCTCCCCTGGCCGCCAGGCTAAGAGAGGTGCAGGGCCTCATGCATGCGCAGTAGGGTTTCCGGGGTGAACTACCGGGTTCCCTTACCTGCAATGGCGGCGGCAGTGTAGCCTTTTTCGGCTTCACACCGGTAACCCTACTGCCGACATCGAGGGACTCCAGGACAGGTAAGTGTCCATTTATTAAAAGCCAGCAGCTGCAGTATGTGTAGCTGCTGGCTTTTAATACAATTTTTTTTTTTTTTTTTTTTTCCCCCAGACCTCCTCCTTAATCTCCATGTCCTTTCCAGATTAGTGTAATTCAGAACGCGTTGGCATTTCAACTGCTGATGGTTTTTAGGCCTCTAATATTACAGGATTTATAACGTGCCAACAGTTAACCTCATAAAATGTTTTAAGTGGTTGTAAACCTCAGACATGAAATATGAACAAAGCATACATTTGTATAGTGTTTGCTTGTCTCAATCCAGAGCACCAAGTGTAATTTCTCTCTACTGCTTCATTCTTCTTCTGCTATATGCATGATTCCCTTCATATAAGTCTTCCTGACACCAAGAGAAAAATGGAGACCGGGAACGACAGTCTGTGATTGACAACCTTAACTCTGTTCCTGTGTGCTTGTATGAGAGAGGGTGTGTCCCTTCCCTCCAATCAGCTCTCAAAGCTATCCTTGCTGATGTAACTTCAGCAAGATCTACAGATGGCCTGTATAAATTATGCCCTTTGGCTGTAGGGAAAGACAGCTGCAGATAAACGGGTACAATTTATGTCTAACTCATACTATGGATATGCATAGAGAAAATTCCCCAACACATCTAGCAAAGCCATTGGCAAACAGGTGAAAGCAGTCTCAGCCAGCTACATGCAAATCCCCAACGCATTTCACCTCGTTCAGTGCTTAATCATGGCGGCTGCTTTGACCTGTTTACTATATGACTTTGGACCTTTCTCTCTGTAGCAAGTTTGTGCAGCACTATACAAAACAAATGGAAGTGGTGCAATACAATTCAAGAGGAGGGTCCTGCTGGTGAGAGCCTACAGTCTCTGAATACGCGAATGTGTTTTCATGATGGGTCCCTGTGTATGATAGTAGTACTGTGCTTAGAGCTGCACGATTAATCGTGAAGAATCAAAATCGCAATCTTTTCTTTCCCCTTCCCGATCTTAAAAACAGCATGTCAAGCTCTTTCTAAAGTGCAAGAAGTTCTCGCAGCTTTAAAAGCAAAATCCAGACAGCCTGCTAAGTTTTAATACAACATGAGAATAAGTGGAAGCAAAGTATCTTTTTTTTTTTGTTTTGTTTTTTTATATCAAAGGAAAGAACTCTGGGGTAGATAAATGAAGTTTAAAGGGTCAGTAAAGGAATTTATTTTTTAGCTAAATAGCTTCCTTTACCTTACTGCAGTCCTGGTTTCATGTCCTCATTGTTCGTTTTTGCTTTGATGTTGCTGTAATTCCTCTGTTCTGGACACTTCCTGGTTGTCTGTTTCCTGATCACCACAGTACTGGGAGATTTCTCACTGTGGTCACTAATCAAGGAGGTGTGTCTAAAACCCCTCAGCCCCAATCCAGTTTAGTTTTACAAAGCATCACTGCCCTCTATTGGCTCTCTGGCTCTGTACATCAGAGAACCAGGAAACAACATGCAAAAACTAAACTAAACTGCAAGTACATTATATGATTGTTTTTTCTATTTTTAATCAGAATCAGTTAACTATTATGTCTCTATACCCTGTAAACAGTCATTTCAGCAAACATTTTTTTTTCCTTTAGTGACCCTTTAACCATTTAAAAAACAGAACTTTTCTTACATTTGTTGCTTACAAGTGAAAAATCTTTTTCTGCTAGAAAATTACTTTGAACACCCAAACATGAGATAATAAATAAGTGTGTGTGTGTGTGTGTGTGTGTGTGTGTGTGTGTGTGTGTGTGTATATATATATATATATGTGTATATATATATATATATATATATATATATATATATATATATATATATATATATATATATATATATATATATATATATATATATATATATATATATATATATATATATTTTGGCAGAGACCCTAGAGAATAAAATGGTGGCTGTTGCAATATTTTGTCGCACCGTATTTGCGCAGCGGTTTTTCAAACGCAATAAAAAAAAATACACTTTGCTGTTTGTTTTTGTTTAATTCATTAAAGTTAGCCCAATTTTTTTGTATAATGTGAAAGAAGATGTTACACCGTGAGAATCGTGATCTTTTTTCTAAGTTAAAAAATAAAATAAAAAATCATGATTAATTTTAGCCAGAATCGTACAGCTCTAACTGCGCTTAGGAATAAAGTACACCCATTAGTACTTTAGTAAAGCTATTAAACTAATAGTACCCTCTGGTGTATGTATAGTCAAACGAAATTACAGTGTGCTTGGAAATTTTTACATAAGTTTCAGTGACTTTAGAAGTTGAAGACCAGTCTTATTTTCCTACATTGTAAAGTTCAGCTCTGTTATTTGCCCTCCATTGCGCTGTGGGATGTAGTGGAGATGGACATCGATTGACATGGCATAGAACCCGGGAACAACTTGGAGCTCGGTTAGCTTGTGGAAGGTTATTGAAGTTTGCTGCAAGTGCAAGGAGGCATTATGTGCTATTGTTTATAGCAGGCCTTGCAGTAAAGCAAGGTCTGTTCAATCTGTGTGGATCCCCTCCTCCCATCATTGAAGGGATACTAAGGCTACTTTCACACTAAGGTGCTTTGCAGGCGCTATAATGCTAAAAATGGCGCCTTGAAAGTGCTTTTTCTTTTCATTCCAGTGTAAAAACCTAAGGGCTTTCACACCGGAGCGATACGCTAGCAGGACGGTAAAGTCCTCCTAGCCGCATCTTTGAGGCACTGTACTCGCCACTCCTAAAGCGCACCTGCCCATTGATATCAATGGGCAGCCCGCTTTGCTGGTGGTTTTATCCCTTTTCCGGCCGATAGCGGGGGTGAAAAGCGCTGCAAAAAACGCACTGCTAAAAAATAGTGGTGCTTTACCGCCAATGCCTGTGATGCCCCAGTGTGAAAGTAGCCTAAAGGTTCAGTTAAAAAAGTAAAAGAAAAATAACAAACATGTCCTACTTGCCTCCACTGTGCAGTTCGTTTTTCAGAGTGGCCCGATCGTCCTCTTCTAGGGTCCCTCGGCAGCTTTCGCGGTTCTCCCTGCAATAGCTAGTCCCCTCTGGGAAGCTCTCTTCCAAGAGGGTTTCCTTGCGGGCATGCTCCCCTGTGATAGTTGGTGTACACAGCCGCTGAGTGTATGACTCCGGCTGCGTCATTGGATTTGATTGACTGCAGTTGGAGTCAATGGCTGCACTGCTATCAATCTCTCCAATTAAGAGCCGACAAGCCGTGGGGAAAGCGACACGGTATTGCGCCCATGGAAATTCAGGGCTGGGGGGGGGGGGGTGTCTTGGTTGGTTGGACACAGTAAGGTGGTTTTTCACCTTAATGCATAGGATGCATTAAGGTGAAAAAAAGAGGGTTTACAACTCCTTTAATTGCCGAGTTCTGCTTATGATGCCTAGGTGAGGGCAATGTCACTCCACTCCGGGCAAAATTCTGAGACTGCTTCAATACTCCATTGTTTTCTTGGGAAACATCACAGAACAAACGCATGTCAAGCAGTAGAGCATCAGGTTTTTAAACTTGTGGTTTAGATTTGTACCACATGGCGCACTACTCGTAACCCCATGAGGATACTTGGTACATGGAGTTTGTTGAGGTTAGCCTTCGGCCATCTGAGAGAGAAGTGCCTCTCAACTCTACAATGATGGATTCATTTAACTGTAGTATGTGCATGGAATAGGAAGTAGAGATTTAAGAAACAGTCAGCAACAATGATTGGGGTGAGGGGTAACTAATCTGCCTTTATTGGCGGAGGGTGCCTAATATTTTAATCAGACCTTTCCTTTTTACGGTATGGTCAGCTTTAATTGGCTTAATTTAATAGATAATTATATGCTTGGTGATTGTAGCCAAACTGGTGCACTTGCAACAAAAACAATTGAGTACTTTTAGATGTTTTTAATTAGTACAGTTTTCGCCAGGGGGAAAAAACAAACAAAAGCAAGACTACGCATGTTCAGAAACAAAAGAATACACTGCAAAACAATTCAACACTTAGAAATGCACCACTTCCGAAGCTGTGTTCTGTCGTATTAGAATTTTCATACGTTGAGTAACCAACCTCTTCATTTTCGATATGAGACTAGTATGCAACAAAAACAGGACAATTATTTGTCCGATAATCTCATTGTGTATCAGGCTTTAGACTAGCCGGTTTAGATGGACCTGGCTAACAAATTGAAGCCGAATTCCTCCAGTTTTAACACTTTATAAAGCAGTTTAAAGTAACAAAGTGTGGTGTATTGGGGTGTGTGTTTTTTTTTTTTTGGTATTATGCTAAATGTACACTAGCCTACCCTGGCCGCAGTAAAACGCATCAAAAACGCTAACCGTCATCCGTGTTTCCCACGGCCGGTGGTCAAAACATTCCTATCCTAAACGCGATTCTTCTGCATTCAGGTTTAACATCGCCTAAATGTGCCAGCTTCCAAACTCTGCTAAAACCTTGTGTACATGGACACACGGGGTTATTTACCAAAGGAAAATCCACTTTACACTAAAGTGCACTTGGAAGTGCAGTCACTGTAGATCCAAGGGGGACATGCAAGCGGAAAAAAAAAAAACGTCGCTTTAGCTTGCACATGATTGCATAATAAAATCAGCAGAGATTCCCCTTATTTCAGATCTACCCCTCAGATTTACAGCGACTGCACTTCCAAGTACACTTTCAGTTCAATTTCAAGTGCACTTGCAGTGCAAAGAGCATTTGCCTTTCGTAAATAACCCCCATAGTCTTTTATAGAGTTGCGTTTAGGAGCTTTGGCAAAGAAAATGCTTAAAGCTGCTAAACACAAGTTTGAAGCCTAAAGGTTGTAAGTAAATCAAGCTGATCATTGTAAGTCTCATTGTCAGTGTTGTATGGTTTGTCTCGACCCTATAACCGGTACTTGCGCTAGACAGCTTGGTCTGTTGGTGATTTGTAAAGTCTTGTTTTATTTTATCTGTAAAATAATGTACATGTTATACTTGCCTCCTCTGTGCATAGATTTGCACAGAGGAGCCCAGACCCCCCCCCCCTCTTTTTGGGTGCTGCTTCGGGGCCGCTCTCTGTGTGCCCCACAGCAAGCAGCTTGCTATGGGGGCACCCGAGCCCAGTCACAGGTGTGTGTGTGTGTGTGTGTGTGTCCAGACACAGAGCTGTGGTTTGGTACCACCCCCTCTCTCCTGATTGGCTCCTGCTGCTGTCAGTCAGTTGGCCAATGGCACTGCTGCTGTGTCTCAGCCAATCGGGATGGAGATTTCTGGACGGCCAAGACACTCGTGGACTTCGCTGGAAAGAGCTGGGCTCAGGTAAGTATTAGGGGGGCTGCTGCACACAGAAGGCTTTTTAAAGGAAACCATTAAGGTAAAACTGACTTTACAACAACTTTACCACTAACAGACTGCCCACCGTGGATATACGTTGCTACTTGGACGGGGAATACAGTTGTTAAGGCAGCATATAGGCAGGAGGAAGTGGGACTGGAAGTCCCACTCCTACCGAAGCCCCCACCCCTCCAAAAAAATTGCATGCCAAATGTGGCATGTAAGGGGGAGAGTAGTGCTTAAAGCGGAAGTTCCACTTTTGGGTGGAACTCCGTTTTTAAGTGGTTAAGCAATTGCAGGTGACCAGCTTCAGACAGTCATTGATTTGTACAGGCTTCCTGAATGTAAACTCCTGGCTGTACAAGCCACAGAAATACTGTTGTGGGTGGTGTATGAGCGTGAATAAGCCTTTAGAAAGCTAGCTTTGTTTATCAATGATCACATTAAAGTTGTAATAATGAATTTGCCATCATGATTCATGCATGTAACAGCAATGGACAGTCTGAGACTGGTTCATCAGAAATGTTCCGATGTAGACAGACTTTTGTTTTGCTTCTGACAGGTTTTGATTTCCCGTACAACTTTATAGAATGCAAAACCCGTTTCCAGCAGTTCAAATGCAGGTCAGAAGGAGATCAACCAGCAGGTCAAATTCTGAATGATCTCAGAAACCTGTCTGATGCCATTTGCACAGGTCCTTATTGTGATTTCGTACAACTTTTTGTTTTCAGTTCCACTAACAAACTGTAAAGCGGGGTTCGACAAAACTGGGGCGCCACGTCACAATTGCAACTAGAATTGGCGACCTGGCGCGGCACAGCTGGGGTATCCCATCGAGCCGTGCGGGCGGTAATTAAGGCCGTGGCTTTGCGGCCTATGGTTCCTTCTGTGATCTGGCGCCAACTTGTTGTGGCCGTTGGTATGACAAGACAACCAGCAATGCCAATAGAGCTTCCCGTGTGTTTTCACTGCCATCTCCTTCCCTCTAGTTGGAACCCCCAAACATTATATATATATTACATATATTATAATATCTTACAAGCACACTTTTTTTTGGGGAAAAAATATTTTTTTTTAATAAAAAACAGTAAAGTTAGCCCTATTTTTATTTTTTTTATTTTGTGAAAGATAATGTTACGCCGAGTAAATTGATACCCAGAATTTCACGCTTCAAAATTGCGTCTGCTCGTGGAATGGCGACAAACTTTTGCCCTTTAAAATCTCTATAGGCGACGTTTAAAAAAATTCTACAGGTTGCATGTTTTGAGTTAGAGGAGGGCTAGAATTATTGCTCTCACTGCCAATCGCAGTGATAACCTCACGTGTGGTCTGAACACTGCTTTCATATGCGCTTCTGTGCACGAGCTCTGCGGGACACTGGTGCGTTCCTGGCTCCTAACTTTTTTAGCTGGCTCCTAGATTCCAAGCCTTGCTGTAAAGCTTTGTTTTCTTTTGGAAAGTTTGTTTTGAAACCAAAGTCATTCCAGTGCATATGACCAACAGTGACCCAGTATATATCCTAGTTGGTCACATGTACCATTAGCAGTCATGTACTCTGACAGGCTTCTTCATTCAAGTGGGACAAAGGGCAATATGGATTAGAGTGCAGTAACCCACGCCTGTCCTATTCTAATGTGAGATCTTTATGCCAAAGAGTTATCACGCTTTTCACATTCTATTTGCATTTGTCTGCTGATAAACATTGTACGGTTTGAAATTCTTGTTCCTAATATCGATCCTCATTTCGTGCTAAAGATATTTATTGACATTGTGAGTATTATCTGGTGCCAGCAACTGTCAACCTTGATGGATGTTTATCAGCACCAAGGATGGGGCTTTCTACAAAAGATGGCAGGAAGGACCTCTAATGCCTTGTACACACGATTGGAATTTCCGATGGGGGGGAAAAAAAGGTCAGACACATTTTTTTTTTTCATCGGACATTCCGACCGCGTGTGGGCCCCATCGGACTTTTTTCCGTCAGAGTTTAGAAATAGAACGTGTTTTTTATTTTTTTTCCGATGGAAATTCTGATTAGTCTGTGGAATTCCGACGGAGAAAAAAACATGCATGCTCAGAATCAAGTCGACGCATGCTCGGAAGCATTGAACTTAAATTTTCTCGGCTCGTCGTAGTGTTTTACGTCACCGCGTTTTGGACGGTCGGAATTTGGTCTGACAGTGCGTATGCAAGACGGCTTGAACGGAATTCCGACAGAAAATACCCTTGGATTTTATCCCATCGGAAATCGTGTGTACAGGGCATAACGCAGTCCTAGACTGTTCGCATCTCGGCCAGGTTCAGCAGCAACCAGCTGAGATTTGATTCGTGTATGGGCAGGCTGAAGGTACCAAGCTGATCAACTTTGGTACAACCAGCTGCCGTCTTCTCCTGGCGGAGGTAGCTTTCCTGGTGGACCTGGGAGCAGACAATTGCTGGGAAAGGGGGATACCTTGTCAGCAGGGGGGGGGGGAGATTCATGCACATTTCTTTCCTGCAACCCGAGGCTGCAGGAAAGAAATCTGCACTGTTTATGGCTGGCCTGAAGGGGGTTGGTGATGCAGAAAGCAATGGTGACCTTCAGTGTTGGAACCTAAAGTAGAGAATTGGATTCCAGTTTATTGTAGTCACAATCAACAGAGGAGCAGGCCCTCCAGCTGTTGCAAAACTACAAGTCCCATGAGGCATTACAAGGCTAACAGTTACAAGCATGACTCTCACAGGCAGAGGCATGATGGGACTTGTAGTTTCGGAACAGCTGGAGGGCCGCCAGTTTGACACCCCTGCCATAGAGGATGCACATGCAGCGACTGCACCAACAGTCGCCATGTTGAAAATTGACATGCGGCAGCAGCGGGTAAACGTATCAAATGCAGACATCAGGAGGTTGATTTACTAAAACTAGAGTGGAAAATCCAGTGCAGCTGTGCATAGAAACAAATTGGCTTCCAGTTTGTTTTCATGTCAAAGCTTAACCTCTTGCTGCCCATGCTATAGCCGAAAGACGGCTACAGGGCCTAAATTGCCAGGAAGTCATCCATGTATGTTATGTGCATGTGGTGCCTGTGTGCCCCCTGCAATCCCAGCCCCTTACCACGTGCTTAGCTGTCAGCCAGTGACAGCTGATCCCGTGATATAAACAGATGCCAGAGAAAAAAGAGAAAAAAAAGCTGATCGCTGTCTCTGTAAACGAGACATCGGTCCTTCACACTCCAGACCCACTGCTAAGCAGTGCCACCTACGGTGCATATGAGCACTGCTAAGCGGTGCTCACCAGTGCAGCCTAATCGACACACATCAATAAAGGAGAAAAATTTCATGACCAACTAAACTTTTAACTTTTTTTGCTTAAAAAAACAAAACAAAAAAAACAGTAGTGATTAAATGCCACCAAAATAATGCTCTATTTGTGTGGGGGGAAAAAAGATAATTTCATTTGGGTACAGTATAGCCATGCCACTGTCATTCAAAGTACGACAGCGCTGAAAGCTGCAGATTGGCCTGGTCAGGAAGGGGGTGTAAGTGCCCAGTAAGCAAGTGGTTAATTGCACTCTCCAGTTTCAGTAAATCCACCTCTGTGGGTCTGGATCGGTGCTTCTGCTCATGACTGCATGTCAGATATTGACATGTAATTTTGTCTGTACATCCACTTCTATGAGCCATCTGCACGCAACTCCTAGGTGGATTCGCATGCAACACACAGCAGCTCAGAGCGAAGGACGCGCCTGATTGCCTTCTAGCCTAAATGTGTTTTGTGGCAGCTAAACATTTTGGATATTTTACATGAGCTTATCGGGTTCTGGATGAAATTTGGTAAGGATTACAAAATACTTTGTTTACAAGATAAGCATTGCCAAAGATGTATTTGGCCTTTTAAAGCTTTCTAACCTGTGTGGTTTTCAGAAGAAAAGCAACAAATGTAAAGGGACAGCTGAGATGTGCGAGTTACTGCAGATCTCCAGAGAACTCCCTCCTGGGGCTGTTGTCTGCTGTTCATAGACATGAATACACAAAGTATACTCCCCGCATGTCTGATGTCAGTGGAATGGCAGAAAGCATTTCAGAATCATTTGGCAATGCTCATCGTCCTCTAAGCCAGCTTGTTGTACAAAGGACATGTGATATTTGTGTAGAACAGGGGTTGACAAATTTGCTTGGAATCTTGGAGCCAGCTAAAAAAGTTAGGAGCCAGAAAACACACCCCGTCCCGATGATTTTGCGCGCAGAAGCGAACACATACGTGAGCAGCGCCTGCATATGTAAACGGTGTTCAAACCACACATGTGAGGTATCGCCGCGATTGGTAGAGCCCTCCTCTGTAACTCAAAACATGCAACCTGTAGATTTTTTTTTTAAGCGTCGCCTATGAAGATTTTAAAGGGTAAAAGTTTGTCGACATTCCACGAGCGGACACAATTTTGAAGCGTGACATGTTGGGTATGAATTTACTCGGCGTAACATTATCTTTCATAATATTAGAAAAAATGGGGATAACTTTACTGTTATTTTTTTAATTAAAAAAGTGTAATTTTTTACCAAAAAAGTGCGCTTGTAAGACCGCTGCGCAAATATGGCGTGACAAAGTATTGCAACGATCGCCATTTTATTCTCTAGGGTGTTAGGATAAACAATATATATAATGTTTGGGGGTTCTAATTAGAGGGAAGAAGATGGCATTGAAAAATAGTGAAAAATGACATTAGAATTGCTGTTTAACTTGTAATGCTTAACTTGTAATACCAACGGCCACCACCAGATGGTGCCAGCTCACATCTGGTGGTAATAACTTGTAATACAGACGGCTCACCACCAGATGGCGCCAGCTCACAAAAAAAACATTATTTTTTTTTTTTTGCCCACCTTCCAAGCCAAGTCGCCAGGACACTATTTCTAGTCGCCATGGCGACCGGGATTTGTCGAGCCCTGGTGTAGAACCTGTACACAACATATACAGTAGGTGTGTGTTTTATGCCTTTTTTTTTTTTTCAGTGTGAGCTATAGCTTCAGCATCTGTCCTCTTGATCTTATGCAGGGGTCTCCAAACAAAGGGCCACTTTATTTCCCTTTTAGACTTTACGAGGGCCGGATTGTGGCCAGCAGGGAAGAAAATGTCACGGGCCTGGCACCAGTGAGAACAAATATGGCCTCAGGGTTGGTGGTCAATAGGAGGTGGGAGTATTCCCCCTATTAGTAAGAGGAATAGTGTCCCATCATTGGTATCGGTGGATGATATAGTGCCCCCTTGTTGTTGTCGGTGGGAGTAATAGAGCCTTATATCAGTGGGAGGAATTTTGCCCCAAGGGCCTGATAAAGGCTAGCAAAGGGCCACATCTGGCCCTCGGGCTGCAGTTTGGAGACCCCTGATCTTATGGATTTACAGAAATGAAATATAATGGTGGTGTTATTCATGCTGTCTTCTTGTTGGATCATTCCAGCGACTAAATTCTGTTTCTTCAAAGCTGGCCAGATTCTGTTCTAATGGCCTCTCTGGACTCTAAATATAGCTGTGTGATTTATCCAAACAACTTGCACACAACCACCAGCCATAACAGAATTCTCCATGGGCTAAATCTGCAAAGCAGTTATGACGTTCGCCAAACACACACTGCAAGTTTTAAATACG
This sequence comes from Rana temporaria, assembly GCF_905171775.1. NCBI lineage: Eukaryota > Metazoa > Chordata > Amphibia > Anura > Ranidae > Rana > Rana temporaria. The sequence continues at coordinate 371,887,683 of NC_053492.1, read as the reverse complement.
TTGTGGATTGAATAATTGGTTTCACACGGGTCGTAAAAAGGTTGTAGGAATGCTTATTGCATGCACCAAGGCATTTATAAAACGAAAGGCAGAGCTTTCACAACACTTTCCCTTTTCTTTGCGTTCCCTTTTCTTTGCGTTCCCTTTTCTTTGCGTTCCCTTTTCTTTGCGTTCCCTTTTCTTTGCGTTCCCTTTTCTTTGCGTTCCCTTTTCTTTGCGTTCCCTTTTCTTTGCGTTCCCTTTTCTTTGCGTTCCCTTTTCTTTGCGTTCCCTTTTCTTTGCGTTCCCTTTTCTTTGCGTTCCCTTTTCTTTGCGTTCCCTTTTCTTTGCGTTCCCTTTTCTTTGCGTTCCCTTTTCTTTGCGTTCCCTTTTCTTTGTTCAGTTTTAATGGCAGAAGGTATTTTTATCTTTTTTTTTTTTTTTTTTTTATTGCATTCTATGGCGTAAACTAAATAAATCTTCTGCACGCATACATACCTGAACCCAAACTCGATCCAGCAGTGTGCACAAGAGTCGAGGCTCTCCTGCTCCTCATTGGCTCACATACAGCAGTGGAAGCCATTGGCTCCTTTTGCTGTCATTCACAGCCAGTGATGAGGGAGCAGGGGGGTGGGGCTGAGCCCTGCTCTGTTTGTAATGTGAACACCGAGCAGGGTTCAGGAGTGAGCACACAAGTGCCCCCAAAGCAAGCATCACTCAGCGGGGGGGGGGGAGTAGGAATGCTGGCGAGGGACCCGATAAGAGGGGTATGGTTGCTTTGTGCAAAACCATTGCACAAAACACATAAGGCATGCATAGATTTTAGTAGGGGGAACAAAGCTTCACAATTATTTTAAGTGACACTAAACTCTGGTTTCAAATAAGACTATTTTGTTCAGGTATTTATTCTTAAAGTGGTGGTAAAGCCTTGAGACCAAAATAAAAGATGGTCCCCCTGCAGGTTTAAGTCATGATGTGCTAGTATGCACTGCATGCTAGTATAGTAAGAGAGACTTGCCTACAAATAAAGCCCTCCAACGATCGGCTGTCAGGGCTCTCCTTGGTCACCGCCACATCCATCTTTACCCGATCTTCCTTCTGGATTTTGTTTGTTTCCAGCCGTTTGAGTAGCCAGGCTGAGGTGACGTCACTCCCATGTTTAGAAGTCATGAATGTGGTCTAAGCTGCACATGTGCGGCTTGAGTCACATTACACGCTGATGGGCATGGGGGACATATATGACAGAAGAGACCTCTAGCGTCTCTTGTCATCAAAAGCCTGCCTGTCAGATTTTTAAATGAATGATTTTACTAACACTTTAACTAAAATCAGTACCTTCTGTTACTCCTGGCCTTCTCTAAATCCCTTTTCTTTGTGACCCAGCTCCTGGTTATATAATGGCTAGGTTTTATTCTCCATGGTCTATGGCTGCCTTTCTCAACCAGTGTGCTGCGGCACACTGGTGTGCCGTCAGAGGTTCTCAGGTATGCCGCGGGGTCAGTGGAGAGAAGGCTGTCAGATGAGCCTGCTCTCCTGTCAGAAAATGTAACCACTTAAAGACCGAGCCTGTTTTTCAGACTTGCCGTTGACATATTTAAAAACAAGGTGTGTGTGTGTGTGTGTGTGTGTGTGTGTGTGTGTGTGTGTGTGTGTGTGTGTGTGTGTGTGTGTGTGTGTGTGTGTGTGTGTGTGTGTGTGTGTGTGTGTGTGTGTGTGTGTGTGTGTGTGTGTGTGTGTGTGTGTGTGTAAAAAAAAATAATTGTCACCTTTATTCCTATTACAAGGAATGTAAACATCCCTTGTAATAGAAAAAAAGTATGACAGGTCCTCTTAAATATGAGATCTGGGGTCAAACAGATCTCATATTTAGATTAAAATGCAATAAAACAAATTTAAAATTTGTCATTTGAAAAAATGACAAAAATAAAATGGCCCTTTTAAGACGCATGGGCGGAAGTGACGTTTTGACGTTGTTTACGGATGGAGATGGGTGGGGGCCCATCTTGCCCTCACTCGTCTCCATACCCAGCCACGGATGAGACGGCTGTAAACTAAATGCAGCTAAGCGTGAGTTACTGTGTTTACACACGTTTTACAAGCTGTTACAGGCATTTGGCGTTTCGAATGCCTCTGAACATCTGTCCTGAATGCATTTTAAATGTTGTTTTTATTTTTTTGCTTTCCAAAAAAAGCTAAACTCATCTGCCTATAACCGACCGTGTGTACTGATAAGATGACTTATGGAGAGTTCAGGGACAGCTGATAAAAACACCAAACTGCTCCTAAGGCTCCATTCACACTAATGCTTTTTTTGATGCATTTTGCAGAAATGCAGGGAATTTTTTTTAACATGGTTTCCTATGGAACATGTTCACTTCAATGCTTTTTTGTGCCTCTGCATTTTTGGAAAGGGTCAGGGACTTTTTTCCTGCAAAAAGCAGCGTTTTGCATGCAATATAATTCAATGGACCTGCATCCAAACGCAAGTACTGCGTTTTTGCCGCGATTTGCTTTTTTTTTTTTTTTACCTGTTTATAGCTGATTGTTAAAGGAAATGTAAAAAAAAATACTGGCAAAAAAAACGCAAATCGTGGGAAAAACACACGTCAAACGCAGCAAGCACTGCTAAAAAGCATTGCAAAAACTCTCAAAAGCAACATGCATAGGTGTGAATCAAGCCTAAATGTCCGTTTACCAGCAGCAGTGTATATGAAGCCTTGCAGTTGCATCATTTAACCAGTTAAACCGCCCTATAGACGATATACTTCTACAAGGCGGTTGCTTAACTCTGGGAGGACGTCCATGGACGTCCTCCCTCTGGGGCGCGCACACGGGAATGTCCTCTGGACCCGGCGCATCACGGTAAATCGCCGCTGATAGCTGGATCTGTGACACATGCAGTCACAGATCCATCCATCCCTGCCCCATACTGTGCAATACACAATACCCATACTCTGCAATACCCTGCAACGTCGCCTATGGGGATTTTTAAGTAGCAAAGTTTGGCGCCATTCCACGAGCCGTGCGCAATTTTGAAGGGTGACATGTTGGGTATCTATTTACTCGGCGTAACTTCATCTTTCACATTTATGCAAAAGAATGAAGAAAAAATATTAAATTTGCTAAATTTTATAACAAACAAAGAAAAATTAATTTTTTTTTACAGAATTTTCAGTATTTTTTCTCTTCTAGCGCAAAAATTAAAAAAACAACGGTGATTAAATAGCACCAAAAGAAAGCTCTATTTCTGTGAAAAAAAAGGATGAAAATTTCATTTGGGTACAGTGTTGTATGACTGAGTAATTGTCATTCAAATTGTGAGAGCACCGAAAGCTGAAAATTGGTCTGGTTATTAAAGCGGGGGTTCACCCTATCGACAGGAAAAAAAAAAAAAATTTTCTTTTACCTTTAAATCAGGCACTGTAGCGCGAGCTACAGTATGCCTGTCCCGAATTTTTTCCCCCCATACTCACCTTGTAGTCGTCCATCGAAGATACCGGGGAATGGGCGTGCCTCTGGAGACGGAGGATGATTGACGGCCGGCTCTGGCGCGTCACGCTTCTCCGGAAATAGCCGAAATAGGCTTGGTCTTCACGACGCGTGCGCATAGCCTGTGCGCACGCGCCGTGAAGAGCCGAGACCTACTCCGGCTGTCTTCGGGGAGAGTGACGTGCCAGGGCCGGCCGTCAATCATCCTCCCTCTCCATAGGCACGCCCATTCCCCGCGGGAGCCGGAATCTACGATGGACGACTACGAGGTGAGTACGGGGTTAAAAAAATCGGGACAGGCATACTGTAGCTCGCGCTACAATGCCTGTCTCGATGGTAACATCATGGGATTGTGGGTGAACTACCGCTTTAAGGGGGTTTACGTGCCCAGTGATCAAGTGGTTAATAGACCAATGAAGATCTCCCTATATTTGGTTGAAGGAAATCTGCACAGTGAGCAATAATGCCAATACTGCCCTCCTTTATACTATACTTGTCTGGTGGCCTATGGCTTCACTACTTCTGGAGTTTAACTCTGAACAAGTACGTAGTATATAAAGTCACAGTGAAAAGTCAGACCCTGATATGTATGCTTGGTGCAGGTAAGTGCCTCAAGTGTTAAGGTAGAACTAGAACCAAAACTTTTTTTTTTTTTCTTATTTTAGATAGAGGGGGAGGGTTTTAACCCCTGTTGGTGTCTGTTTTGCAACCTGTGTCCCGAACGGGAGATTTACCTTCACTTCCTGTCCCATAGCCAAAACAGGAAGTGAGAAAATCCATGCAAATACTAGTGTCCCCGTTGGAAGATTTCCCCTCTGTTACTTTTCTGAGGACAACCCAAAATTTTAGATTTTCTGACATGGACGATTTATAACCATAAACAGGATAAATAGAGCAGGTGAATCTTCCTACTGAGGCACAGACCAATGAAAAAACTAATAGAAGAACACACCAGGCCACAAAACTTTCAGACAAGTCAGCTGTGTTTTACCTACTTCTACGCTTAAAGATTTTTACTGAGTGTCTGTCCATTGGTGGTGTCTGCAGCTGAAGTACACGGTCGCTAAAGTATTATGCAGATATACAAACTGCATACTGATATAGATGGGCACAACTACTTGACAAAAGATGAAAGCTTCTCTTTTGTTTCCATAGAAACCTATTGAATTGTTTTTTAGCATGTCAGCTATTCTTGGGGCTTCACTTTTTTTATTTTTTTGGGGAAATGTCAGCTAATCCCTTGACAATGTTCTTATGCATCTGCATCAATGCAATATTACAGGCAATGTTACAAAGTGAATGTATGCCCCACCAGGTCCACAGGGAACAGTTGTAGATTAGTTTGGACAGCCACATGTAGAATTCTTTTTAAAGTGCCTTCTTTTCTTTTAAAGTTTCTTGGTTTACCCTGCATGTGTTCTCACAATGACAGGACAAGTCAGCTGGTATTCTATAAAATTGGGATTCCTTTTTTTTTTTTTTTGGGGGGGGGGGGGGTATTGGTCCACCCAATAGAAACTTTTGCAAATCATGATGTTGCAGTTGAAAATATATGAAGGTATGTAGTAGGGCTGTGAAAAATCGATTTGATTAAAAAAATCGAGTTGGTAGATAAAATCAATTTAGATTTTGACAACATTTTAATTTTTTTTTCCCCAGGACCGGCGCTGACACCGCGCCAGTCCTGAGGAGCTGCAGGCAGGAGTTTTTAGGCG